>NC_141990.1:112096919-112279419 GCF_049901715.1 Pseudonaja textilis
TCATCACCACCGATGCCAGCCTGATTGCGGGAGCTCACTTTCAATCATTCACAGCCCAAGGCCGCTGGGCCTCCATAGAATGATCATGCAGCATAAACTGGCTGGAGCTTTGAGCAGTACACCTGGCTCTCCACAGCTTCCTTCCACAGGTATGCAGTCAACACATATTAATATTGACCGACAACGTAACCACGAAAGCTCACATAAACAAACAGGGGGGAACTCAATCGAAACACCTCATGTGAGAAGCGGAGCATTTGTGTCGTTGGGCAGAGAGCAACCTGATTTCCATCAGAGCAGAACACATTTCAGGACTGTCGAATACACAGGCAGATTGGCTAAGCAGGACCACGATAGATCCATTGGAGTGGCGCCTCCATCCGACCCTCTTTCAAGAGGCGGTCAGGACATTTGGGCAGCCAGTAATAGACCTGTTCGCTTCCCCCCTCAATGCTTAGCTCCCAAGATTTCTTTCCAGATACCCAAGGAGCGGAGAATTTCAATGCGCTCCATTGCCATTGGCCCCTGGGGCTTCTGTACGCATTCACACCATTTCCACTGATCCCCAAGGTCATCCAGAAGCTGCTCGACAAGAGGGCGGAGCTGCTTCTGGTAGCTCCCTACCGGCCCAGACGGTCGTGGTTTGCAGACCTCCGCAGTCTATCTGTATCACCACATGGAGGATTCCGCCAGACAGGGTTTTGTTAACCCAAGGACCCCTTCAACATCTCAATGGTTGCACTTGACCATCTGGAGGTTGAGTGGAGTGAAGAGCAAAAAGTTTTCCAACAGAGTTATCGCCACCATCCAAGCTGCCAGACACCCCTCAACAACTCGCATCGACAATACCACCTGGTCCAGTTTCTGCAAATGGTGTACCAAGTCTCAAATTGATCCCATTTATCCATCTGTGGCTCAGATCCTAGAGTTCTTACAAGAGGGGCTTGACGGGATTATCTCCTAATACGTTGAAAAGACTAGTGGCGGCCTTGGCGTCAGTCATCACTTATGAAGGTCTCCTATCTCTTTCCCATCATCCACCCATACAGTGTTTCCTTCAAGGAGCCACAAACTTACGCCTGCCAATGGTTCACCATTATCCCACTTGGGATCTTAACAAGGTCCTTCTTCCACTCACTAAGTGCCCTTTTGAGCCTTTGCAATCATCAAGTCTGTAATTTCTGATGTATAAAGTAGTTTTTCTTGTAGCGATCACTTCCACTCGTCATATTTCGAACCGGCAGCCTTGTCGATCAGACCAGATCTTTGCGTCTTCCATTCTGACAGGGTGGTCCTTCGTCCCGCTCCTACGTTCATACCGAAAGTTAATTCAGCCTTTCACACGGCACAAGAACTGATACTTCCTAAGTGTTACAAATATATATTCATCACATTCATTTAGAAACATGGAGGCTTTATTTGTGTCTTTTCAGCCCAACAATCAGGGATGCAAGGTCTCATCCTCCACAATAGGCCATTGGCTATGGGCCGCAATAGCGAAAACGTATCAGACTCAATCACTTAAGGTGCCCAGGGGCATAACAGCTCATTCAACAAGGAGCACCGCAACATCAGCAGCATGGGCCACACAGGCACCAATCACTGACATCTGTCATGCCGCAACCTGGGCCTCTCTATCTCCTTTCATTAGGCATTATAAAATAGATGTGTTTGCATCAGCCGAGGCCTCCTTTGGCAGAAGGGTTCTGCAACAGGTCCACAGAGACCAGGAGGGGATCCCAAGACAGACGGAGTCCCTCCCGGAGGACAGGCCAAGCTTTGGTATGCTCTACCACTGGATGCTCTGAGCAGCTCGTGGGAGAAAGGGCATTGGTACTTACCTGACACGCCCGTTCTCCTTGAGCTGTGAAGAGCATCCAGCTCCACCCTCTTCCATCTGGTGGGAACCTGTTTCGGTCAATGAATTTTTACAGTATTAAGGGCGAGGGTGTTTGTTTCTCTCATCTTCACCAAAACTGGGGAACACTGGGGAGGAGTCCCATGGAGGAGGAGGAGAGTTCTGCAAATTAAGCCCAGCCTAGATAAGCAGAGACTGAAGCACCTCCCACTACTGGATGCTCTTCGCAGCTCAAAGAGAACGGGCATGTTAGGTAAGTACCAACGCCCTTTTTCTTAATCTTCCCCTACCGCCTCCTTAGACACTAGAATGAAGGTTTGGACACAAGGGGATTAAGGCCTTTCCAGGTGAGAGGTCAGAAGCCAGGAAAGAAGGCCTCCCTTCCCACTCCTTGCTAATGTTTGGCTCTGCCAACAGCACCATAGTCTTTTCTCAGTTCTAGGTTCTGAAGATATATTTTAAAAACAAAAGAAGGAAAGAAAATAAAACATTTGTGGCAATGGTTATGAATTTGTCAAGACACTTCTTCCTCTGTTGAATTTTTGACGGTTCTCTTCATAATGAAGAGTCTAGAATTAAGGGTTTGTAATCAATTCAAAGACAGTGTTTCATCGAATGTTTACATAATTAGTTCTCAGAATTACTTTTCAAGGCCATTTCACATGTTGCCAACTTGCCATTCCTCTAGAATCCCATCTTTTCCACTTTGCAAAGATACTTGTGGGCAATATCCTTCAGTACGCATGAACTGAATTTATTACAAGCCATGGGAGGTTTCTTTCAGAGAAACATCTGAATAACATACACTTTAAAAGAGTTTACCTTAAACTCCATGGACTGGAACTGGGAGTGTATCTGAGGCATAACCCTTAGCGCAAGAACTTTTTAAATTAAACTTTATTGTAATCGCTGCTGTAAATGCTCTAAGAACAAAACAGACTTGGAGAAATTGATGAGCATATGTTTTGCAATAACTATTCTCATACTGTACAGGTAATACAACAAACACGATACAATGCAGAAGTTGAACAGTTTCGGGAAATCGAGAAATGGAAGACACTTGCTCTGTTGAAGAATCAAGAACTGGAAAAATTCCGCATTGAACTAGATTCAATGTTAGATGTTCTACGGCAGTTGCAGAAACAAGGTGTTGTTATTACATCAAGCAGTTCAAATATGCCAGAAAATTATTGGAAAATTTGAATATCTGAGTTAATGAGAGACTGACAGATCTAATAAAATTAGAAATAAGCTGAAATTCTGTAAAGGTCACTGGCTTTTGACTCGGTCTACTAAAAATGGAGTTGAATTTAGAATTTAAATCTGATTTTTTTTATCCTTTAAAATTTTTCATATTTTAAAATAAATGCATTTTACTACACATTTTAGTACATGTGATTAGATTTTTGTAAACATTACCAGTTGTTTTTTTTACCTTACAAAAATTCTGAGAAGCTTGGATGATACAGCAATTGGAGATGAGGCACTGGTAACCATAGGGACAGATCATAATGGTTCTTTTTAAAAGTCTTGCTTTTTTATTTTAGTCAGCAAAAAAATGATACTTATTTCCAACAATTGCAGTAAAATATCTGAGGCATCATTTTTATTTGTGAAAATATTTAGTAAAAAAAACATACTGAGTTTTGTAATTTCTAATTGGATTCTTTTCCCATATAGCGAAATGCCCAATATCACAGGTGGATTAACTGATTGTGGTCTAATCTACTGCCCAGTTAAAACACTTTGTTGTGGTATTCTGAGTGGATGTGGAGGAAAAATAGAATAATATTTCCTCTTTTTAATTGCATGACCTTAAGACATTTATGGACAAAGGCCCACTGTGTAAGATTATGTAATACAGCTCCAAGGTAGAAACAATTATTGCAGTCATAATCTACTGAATAGGGCTAAGCAGCTAACAGATCATCAGAGTTGGAAGGGACCTTATAGGTCATATAGTCCAACCCCCTGCCCAAGTGGGAGACCCTACACCATTTCTGACAAATGGCAGTCCAATCTCTTCTTGAAAGTCTCAAGTGATGGCGCTCCCACAACTTCCAAGGGCAAGCTGTTCCATTGGTTGATTGTTCTCACTGGCAGAAAGTTTCTCCTTATTTCCAGGTTAAATCTCTCCTTGTTCAGTTTCCATCCATTATTCCTTGTCTGGCCTTAGAAATAGCTTGACCCCCCTCCTTCTCTCTGTGGCAGCCCCTCAGATATTGGAAGGCCGCTATCATGTCTCCCCTGGTCCTTCTCTTCACTAGACTAGCCAGGCCCAGTTCCTGTAACCGTTCTTCATATGTTTTAGCCTCCAGTCCCCTATTCATCTTTGTTGCTCTTCTCTGTACTTTTTCTAGCGTCTCAACATCTTTTTTATAATGTGGTGAACAAAACTGGATGCAGTACTCCAGGTGTGGCCTTAGTAAGGCTTTATAGAGTGGTATTAGTACCTCACTTGATCTCGATTGTATCCCACTGTTAATGCAGTTTTAAGATTGTTAATAACATATAAATATACTATGTATTGCATTCTGGGCATAAGAGTAATACATAAAATATTCTAGAAACTTATTTGGCTTTTATAAAATATTTGAAAACTGTTGTGTTGGCTATGTTTCTCAATGAGAAAACATCAGCTTTCTTTATACCTGCTCTCCTGATACATTTTCCATTTACCGTTCATTCCCACGTTGATTATGCTGATGTTTCATAGCTCCTTCCTTACTTTAATGACAGCATTGTCAGTCTTGGCTGTCAGGTGATTTTTCTTCAAGCGAATAAACAAGGCTGAGCCTGCTTTCCTTTTCTTTTCCACGTTCCTTTACAAGAAAGCCCCATCCCTGCCCATCCTGCAATCTGGGATCTCCCTCTTAGAGAAAAACAACCCTCCCGATTGCCTCCAATGGTAGAGGAGAAGAGATAGATGGAAGCCTTCAGGGAGGAAATGGCCACTTTCTTTAAGAAAGAAGAATTCAGCTCCCACCCCCTTAGTCCATTGGCAAGAGAGATGGAGTAACATAAGGGAAGGGGAGAGATTCATGGAAAGATTCTGGGTAAGGCTAACCCCAAGCAGCATTCTCATTAAATGAGAAAGGAATTATATTAGGACTGAAATAGGGCCAGGCGATGTTGATAAAGGAAATTCATCTTTTTTTGAGAAGTTACCTGTGTATACGTTTTTAGCAATTAATCCGTTCATTTGAGCCTTCATGTATGGACTTGGTTTTTCACACCTGACATTAAACACCACAGAGGACCCTTGCCTCCCACTCCCATTCCCACCATCATCAGTCACTCCCCTTGCCTTCTGACCCTCCCATTTCCTTGCTTTTAGATCATTGTATGCCTCAACCATTTATTTTCACCAATGGAGCTCTGGAAGAAGCAGTTAATAATAGACATACTGTCAGCCTCTCTGGGTACTTGAGGATTTGCACTGAAAAATCACGGTATTCACAATTAAGGATTGTACTAATCAAGGTTTATTTCTTCAGTCAGTCTTAAAATAGTCCCCAAAGGCAACACTGGAGCAATTCCAAGTAAAGCTAGCACCGAGAGCTACTGCCTCTCAGTGCTTAATATAGCTGATTGGCAATCCCACCTTTCTAACTTACATCTGCCTGTCTTCACACGCTCCTCCGCCCCGCACCTACTTATGCCTAAACAAAACCCACCACCTACACCACCCAATACCATCAGAAACCTTACTGTCACAATATTGCAGATGACAGACCAACCCCACACTATCACCTCTCTTTGTATCACTCCGATCCCAAACCTCTCTGTGCCTAAAACAGCTGATGGCTGTCAAACAGTTGAGAACTCTTCCAAGCGGCTCTGCACAGCCGCGGCATAATCCTCAAACAGCGTTGGCTCCCTTCGCGTTTTCCAGGCCAGAACAGACACACGGGACACTGGATGAGCATGCCCTCCCAGCTGCTGTGTGCACACACACAAATTGAAGAGGTAGGCGGCTGGCTGGTGAGTGAGGGGGCAGCTGGGCGGCATGCCAAAGGGCAACTGTCAGTGTCGGGCTCCAAAGACCACCGTGAGCCTGAGACATACCTCAAGGGTTTTGCTGCAGATGATTTAGCCAATTGAATGCCAGGCCACTTCAAGCAACAAGCCACTCCATCTCCAAAAGGATGGGAAGAACAAGCAAACATGCAAGGAAATAATCACTGTTTCACTTGTCTACCAGGGAATGGTTTAAAAAAGAACATAACACCACTCTGGCAGTAGGGTTAAAGAAAGGATCAATTTTTCATAGTACTACTTACCAATGATGTCGAAGAAACCCATGTAAGTCTGAGAACTGACTCACAAAACACAATGGGGCTCAAGCTTATATGTAACTTCTTTACCAATGCAGAATCCCCAGAATAGTGACCAGCAACATATTGGAAGGAGTTGACTGACAACCCCATAGCGTGACCAGTTGGAGGAGAGACATCACCTAGAATGGAACCAGACTGTTGGGGATAAACTGGGGGGAAAGGTTTGTTCAACCCTCCCAGTATCCTAGCTAAAGCATTGACTTAATGTAGTTAACAGAAGTGAACAGAGGTGCCCTCGGTGTTTTAGGAATTGCTAAATGCAATGCAATTTAGAAGCTATCAGAGAAATGTTATACATCTGTAAGTAAGGGGTATCAAACTCAAGGCCCGGGCGCCAGATCCAGCCCATGGGGTGCTTAGATCTGACCTGTGGGGCTGCCCCACGGGCCAACAAAGAACCGGCCCACGCTGCCTCTGCCAGCAAAAATGGAGCCCCCTCCACTGGCAGGGGGCTGCAGGAGGCCGTTGTAACCAAAAATGGAGCCTTGATGACTGACATCGAGCTGGCCATGCCCCCATAGACCCGCCAAGGTTAAACACAATCCTGATGCAGCCCTCAATAAAATGGAGTTTGACACCCCTGCTGTAAGTTATAATTATGCATCTAGAATGTTTCTTATTTTTTTTAATAAAAAGGCAAAAGCTGTATTCCGGAATAAGTACAATCTTTGCTTTATTGCTCTTAGTTTCACTCTTGTTGGGACTATCTGGTACAGTATAATGGGTGATAAGCACAGTAACAGACATCCATCTATTCCTACAAAGTAGGATATGACTCTTAAGACATTGAAAACCAGATTTCATAAAGACATTTGATCGCATTACATCACAGTACTTAATAAATGCTACTTTGCTGCAACATTACCTGCATCAGTGCAGAAGAGTGAATGCAAGCATTTAACACAGGGCTTAAATCGGTAATGATGAGGTGATTTATTTCAGAATACGACCCCACCCAATTTCTTTGACATTAGATTTTTTCCTACCTTGACATTAGCCTGTTTAAATTCAGCACATAGGTTCTAAGAAAATGGTGGAATTTCAAGACTCCATAGAAGTTGATAAAATGCTTTTGTTTGTATAGCGTTTAAATTCAAACTTATTTTTCTAAAGCAGTGGGCCCCAACCTTTCCAGCTTTGAGGACCGTTGCGGAGGAGGGGCGGAGAGGGGATGGTTTGGCACAATAGAGCTGCATGTGCAAGCTCTCACATGACTTCCATGGCCCAGTTCTGAACAGGCTGCAGCCCGGTAATGGGCCACTGCCCAGGGTTTGGGGACCCCTGTTCTAAAGAACAAAAGGTGTAAATGTAAAAACATGGGACCTTAAGAAGCAATGGGAAATGCATTCCAAAACTAATCCCATGTCATGCACGTTTCAGTAGCCAAAATCCTGAAACCCGTAAAGGTAAGATGGGATGGGATGGGAATGCAAGAAAAAAGGCTATTCCTCTTTTAATGGCCATCCAAAGAGAGGGGTGCTACCAGCTGCCAGCTTAGACATTTTGCTCAAGTTTCTTTAGTCAAGAATCTGGCAAGAGACTTGACTCACTGGTTTGTTCTCCAAAATGATAGACGGCTCAGAAATTAACAAGTCATCTTCTCCCAGAGAATCGTAATTCACAAAGTTAGGAATGTTGAATTTCGTATGGCAGTTCGGCTCCTCTTCCAGTCGTCCACTGTTCTCGATTACTTCTTGGAAGTGGATGCTAGTGTCCATAACTGGCACCTTGTGACACTGCTTGGTTCTATCTGTGTCCTCAAGTTCATTGATGTAGCAATGGAGAAACAGCTGCTGAGAAAAAATTCGCTCGGAGTCCAGGGGTTGTCCAAAGTCAGCTACAAAGCTGTTTGTGCGGAGTTTTTTCTCGGAAGAGTTTATGCGCCTATGAAACAAGGAGAGAGGAATGATGGATAATAAATTTAGTACAGTGTCATTTTTGTGCACACCGCGAAACAGGAGATGCCAAAACAGATTTATTAATGTTAATTAATTGGAATTATTCACTGCCATTCTTTCAGGAGCTCGTGGCGGCCATGTTACATTCCCTTCATTTCCCTCCCCCCCAACAATCCTATGAGGTAGGATCTGCTAAGATGAAGGGATTGGCCCAGAATGTCACTAAACGTCCATGGTTGAGGATGAACTTAAACACGTCCTATTTTAAACAGTAGTTCTCATTTCACATGCGCTCATTCAGTGAGCGTTCAAAGTTCTGATGATGCTGAATGAGAAATACTTATCCCAGGTCTTCACAGTTGTGGCTGTTGCAGGGCCCCTGCAATCACACGATCACCATTTTTTGCTTTCCTTGTTGACTTTTGACAAAGTCAATGGGGAAGCCAGCAAGAAATTGCAGATGGCAATCAAGGCTACACAATGCTTTTGATTGCTCAGGATTTGCCCAGTGATGACAACTGAGACGGCTGGAACTCCTACTGTAAGTCGGCATTCATCAACGTGATGTGCCTTACAACCGCACTGCTTAGTGACCGGGTTCCAGGCCCCAATTGCAGTTGGTAAGTAAGGACTACCTGGGCACTGAAAACGGATAGTATTTCTCAAACGTTATCACTTTGCAATGATTTGTGTTCTGAGTGAAAAGTGTCTCTCTTGCTCAGCTGTGCCAACACCAGTAATGTGTTTCAATAAATTCTAATAACCGAGGGCAACATTTATATTCTCGTGTAGAACAAAGTGCATACATTTGTTATGAAATATTTAAATTTAATTGTGAGCACATAGTGTTTCTGGTATTAGCAATATACTTTTTGGAACTCTTCTTAAATAGCCATTCAAGTTGGCTGTTTGGTCCGAGTCATTTGCTAAAAAACGGTCAGCTAAAAGAGATGATGATTCTTCAGTGCCAGCTGCAGGACTTACTCTTGGTGTGGTACTCCAGTCTTGGTCAGCCAGGTCAGCACGAAGAACATAAAAATAACAAAGACAGCAAGGCCGACCCAAAATCCAATCACGATGGAATCTGTAGTGGAGAGGGAGGGGAGAACTGATTTCAAAATATACATCTTAAAATATATAATTGAGAAGGAGAAAAAGAGGATTTGGACATAGAAAGCAGCCAGATGAGACTTACATTTGTGAGCCTTGAGGTCTTCAAAGGAAACTGGGCCATATTCATAATATTCATATTCCCAAGTATAATCAGAATGAGATAATAAGGTATGTTGGGATGTTTCATTGGAAATATAGTGAGGTCCCGTCATCTCCAGCCTGACAATACATAAATGAGATGATCTTATGCTATGGTATCTCATCTTTCTACCTACCACTTTCAATGGCTGATAGTCATCCCATCTTATTGTAAAGATCAGGGTTTGCCTACTACCTCTTTCCAGTTTACTGCTAAAATGGCTAAAATCAGCAATGTCTTAGCCACAGAACAGGTGATTCCAAAGGTCAGTTTTATGTCCAAGGTGAGATGCAGACCAGCACTCAACATCTAAAATTAAATGTCATGTTCATTCTGAGTTGTGAAGAATTTACATCAGCCTTTCAAAGTAGACCAGATCAGAAAAGAGGCCACCACAAGAATTGTTGGTATTCTATGATCAGAAAGTCAACAACAGAATCTTGAAAACTTGACAGATGTTCTTTCCTCTTCCCTTTTGCTGGTTTTTTTTTTAAATTACAGCTGAACAAAGGACTATGTGAAGTCAGATAATTGGAGGTTTTTTTTTCCTACTAGAAGATCGTCAAATCTTCAACTTACAAGTTGAGTTTCTGAAATTTGATAAGCGAACATAATGCTCAGCATCAGGGGAGGGAAAAAAGAACCCAGGTGGAAGGAAGAGGAAAGCAGAAGAGAAGCAGGTCTCACAAGATCTTCTCAGAACATTCATAGAATTCTTTATTCTTTATTTATTTATTCGTGCAGTCTCTATCTATCTATCCCACAGTTTTCATCAGAGACAAGTTCAAGTGGAACCCATTCAAATGGAAGAGAACTGTTGGAGAAAAATCTAGAATAGTTTCCCTCTCTGTTGGCATCTTTCCTCTTTAATACAGCATCACCATGTGGATCTCAATCTTTCCCTTTCACTGATTCCTTATCCCACTTCTCCATGTATAAGATCATCTTGCTCTCTTTTGCCAATCTTGTTTTAGCATCCAACTTGCAGTGTGGGAATAGTTACTAATTGTTTTTTTCAATTCTATGTCTCAACTCAAGTACATCTGAGAAAAATATATGAAGAGGAAGAGCAAGATTGGGGTCAAAAAAGGGTCCTTATAGTCTAACAAAATGCATTTTTGCAGAATAAAATCGTTACCCAGGCAAAGTCAGAATCAATTCATTTATTTTTCACATGTTTTTGAACCACCCATCTCGCTCAATGCTTCTGGCGCAGCTTCTTTCATTGTATACATTGGAAGCATATGCCCCCAAAGAAAGTCAACTGATCGTATCCTGCCCTTATATAGAGTCACTCATGCCATCCAATGAAGAAAATCTAAATGACAACTTGCTATCCTTCCTGCTAAATATATCTGTGTCACTATGGCACAACTATTTTAGAAAATATGCTAGACATAACTTATCAAAATAAATAAAGGTGTGCCTTAATGTGGCCTTACACTGCTCTTATAGCTACTTCAGCAATGCCCATCAATTTTAATAAGATTCTGTCAAGAAGATCTGCTTCAGGATTGTGGTCTATTAACTCAACCCTTCCACCTCTTTCTCTGCTACATTTAATGGCATCCAGTATTTTATCCTAGGCCCCTTGTACATATGTGCTTCTCTGCATATATATATAAAACAGAATCCTTGTTAATTGGCATATGAACAATACAGCGTGAAAAGGAAGAAGAAGCTCATAGGAATGAGTCTGAAATTTATACTAATGAGGAATCTGTGGATTCTTGCCAAAGAAGAATAATCAGGAGATGAAAAATAGCATTACCCAAAACCAAATAATTAACGATCATGGCAATTCTACACCCACAAGCAGAGGCTGTAAGACAGCTAATATATTATCCAGACAGCAAGTAGTAAACTATTTATTAGCAGCAGCTACCACTATAAAAATTGACACTGAGCTTAAGCTACACTGTGGTAATTCAGGTGGGATGGCAGCCAAGCTAGAATGTCAATTCAAAAGGAAATGAGATTCCCTCTCAGGTGAGACGAGGCCACAATTACCCACCTTCCAAATATAAACTAAGTTAGCAAAGCATGGCAAAGGGTTTTTTTTTAAGTCTCAGAAATTCACAAATGCCTAAATATCTAAAGCAATGAAATATGTGTAAAAGGAATGTGTATATTAAGAGCCATCAATAGAAGACACGCTAAAGGAGAAACACTTTGATGATGAAACACTCTAGCAAAAGTTATTTTTCTACTATTTGGGCTTTCCATTTAAGTACTGTGGCCTATTATATAGGCTAGCCCTAGCCTGTATAAAAGTTAGCACCAGAGGTGGTATTCAGCTAGTTCTGACAGGTTCTAGAGAATAGGTAGCAGAAATTTTGAGTAGTTTGGAGAACCGGTAAATACCACGTCTGGTTGGCTGTGCCCCCATCAATTCTCTGCCTCCTGAATCCCAGCTGATTGGCTGGGTCTTCTTTTGTTGCCCTGCACAGGAGAACGGAGATGGAAAGCAGGTTAGTGGGGTGGGGAGGGAATGGGGATTTTGCAGTATCCTTCCCCTGCCATATCCACCAAGCCACACCAAGCCATGCCAACAGAACCGGCAGTAAAAAAAAATTGAATACCACCACTGGTTAGCACTCTAGATGACTGCCCATCCTTTTTCTCCCTCTTTGTTTCTCTTTAATCATTGTCAGCCTCCTAAGAAACAGGGGCAAGGCTGAAGAGAGAGTAATTCAGCAAGATCAGCAGTTTTGTTTGCTGATCCTGGCACACCTGTTTGAAATCTGCATTGTTTTCCCTCTTCATGCTGCCTTAGAGGACTAGAAGCCTATGACAGCCAAAAGAAAAGCAATTAAGAACTGATACAGTTTCCAGAACAAGCCAGAGAGGTTGAATGAAAAAAAAAAAAAATCAAGGTCAGAAATTTACAGGTACTCCTCCACTGACGAGCACAATTGAACCCAAAATTTATATTGTTAAGTGAGACATTTGTTAGGTTTTGCTTGGCCCCATTTTACAACCTTTCTTGCCACGGTTGTTAGGTGAATCGCTACGGTTGCTAAGTTAGTAACACAGCTGTTAAGTGAATCTGGCTTCCCCATTGACTTTGCTTGTCCGAAGGTCGCAAAAGGGGATCACATGACGCCTGGGACACAGCAAAGGTCATAAGTATAAACCAGTTGCCAAGCATCTGGATTTTGATCACATGATCATGATGCGTCTTCAAAGGTCATGTGGAAAATGACCAGAAGTCGCTTTTTTCAGTGCTGTTGCTTTGAACCATCACTAAACGAACTCTTGTAGATTGAGGACTAACGATATCCGTCAAGGACGGTTGCATAACTGATCATGGCAGAGTGAAAAAGGGGGAAAGGTGATGGACTGCTCATAGCATATAACTACATAAAGGGGCTGAACTTGCAATGTGACATCATAGAGCGCATCCGGTCATTTTGAAGAAATTTAAGCTTTTTGTAGATGCCCCTGACCAGTTCTTACAGGTCAAATAGGAGATACTACTATTCAGTGGTGGGATTCAAAAAAATTTACTACTGGTTTTGTGGGTGTGATTTGGTGGGCGTGGCAGGGGAAGGATACCGTAAAATCCCCATTCCCTCCCCACCCCACTGACCTGTTTTCCAACTCTGTTCTCCTGTGCGAGTCAACAAAAGAAGACCCAGCTGATCAGCAGGGACTCGGGAAGCAGGCAATAGATGGGGGTGGGGACAGTCAGAGGTGGTATTCCAAACTACTCAAAATTTCCGCTACCGGTTCTTTAGAACTGGTCAGAACCTGCTGAACACCACCTCTGCTACTATTGTCATGTCTTTGCTGTGGGATTCTCACAAGCAAAATTTTTCTTATCCTCCTCCATGGGAAATAGGATACCGAGATGGCTTTTGCTCTAATTCAGAAGGATCCTTCCTACATTCTTAAAATGAGACCTGTTGCTTTAGGCATTAAGACCAGAAAATGTTCGATAAGAAATAACTCTCTTCATGAAACACTTCTTAAATCACAAAGCAATTTCTCTATTTTGAACTTTACAGCCGTAGTTTCTTAAGGACCACATTTTTCTTTTTAAATTCCAATGGGGAAGATGTGTAATAACTGCCTCAAGACTGAGCAAGAACAGCGGCCTGTAAAAACAACCTAATTAAAGTCTATTTCAGAGTTCTTAAGCAGCATAAGATTAATGAGGGTAATATTGTGGTGCTTTTTCTAATCAATCTGACTGCTGTGTCCACAATGTGCACTGTCTCTGCCTTCACTTTCTATTAGATTCTCTACATGGCCAAAGAATAGGACAGGGGGCTCATAGCTTGTGGGAAGAGAGTAAGGAATTGATCTGCTGATATTAAAGTCTGACTCTGGTTTGCTCATATAATTTAGCCAACTGGAAGCCAACCATAACTCCACCAGGATGAAATCTTTCACAAATATTGGCATGTTCAAAAATATCTGATTATTTTGGAAGGTCAACTCACAGGCTCAAATATTTGAAATGCGATTTCTTCACACAATTAGCAGTACAATGCTTCCTGTTTCTACATTGGTGTTTTTATTAAATTTTACAAAGATTATTAAAAGGAAGGAAAAGACTCAAATTAGGCACTCCGATGATGATGATGATCAGCAAAAAAACCTTCTCCATATACCATTATATCAAATACACACACACACACACAGAGAGAGAGAGGGGGGGGTTAATTTGAATGTAGACATTGCAATAACAACATCAGAGAGGATAAATCTTCCTAAAATAGCTATCCAAAAATGCTACAGAAGCTTTCCTTTTTGAAAGCACTTTTTCATTTGCAACGAATCATAAAATTACAAAAGCATTTCTGCTGAATTTGCTAAGTTTCAATGATCAAGGTATAAAAAAAGAAAGTCCAGATAATACAGATCATAATAAAACATTTGTAGTAGCTCAGCTGTGATGCAGCCCTGTGTATAAATATAATTTAATGAAAAAGTATATTTCAAAACTCCAGAGCCAAATCTCCAGGCATAAAAAAGAGCCCATCTATTTGGGGAAGGGGGTGAAAAAGAGAGATTAGAAATGGGATTCAAGCCAACCATTAAAGACACAGACTCAATGAAGCCACTTGGGGGATTCAGTGCATATGCAGAATTTGTTGAGGAAAGGAAGAAATGAAAGAGAATATTGCTGGCAATTAAATGCTCCAACAGACAAACATGGAAAACAAAATTTAATTTATTTATTTTGCTTTTTAACTAATAACAAATAAAAAACAAATCAGAAACATAATAGTCATAATGATAAAGAGTAGCAGTGATAGTTAAGAGAATTAAAAAATACACATAAAAAGTGCTATAACAAGAAAGTGAAAAAATATGATCAAACAAATAAAAAATATATATGTAAACAGTTAAAATTCTATATCAATTTGTCTAATGCAAGTATTTTTTCTTAGATATACAAGACTTGCTGAATATTTCCATTAGACAAGTCTTACATATTTAAGAAAAATTGAATCTTGACTGGGTCCTTTGATAAAGATAATTCTTTCTGACATTACTGGTCCAATCAGAAAGTTATTTAGTGTTCTCACCTATTTTATTCTATCCTCTCTGAATCAGGTAGGTATTTAGTTCCTAGAAACGCAACATTATGAAAAGATTTTAGGTATCTATATAGAAACCAAGTTCAGAATAGATGTCTAGACAGATTTCTCAAGAACAAAAATCTCAGACATTCTAAGTGATATATAATTATGTTAAATGTATAATTCCACATATGATTGTTGCTTGGTTTGCCTTGCAGATTTAAGGGACTGTCTAGAAATGTAGCTAATGTGTATTAACTATTCAATAACACAGCTAATTGTATAGCACAATAATCCCCTAAAGTAGTAATACAGTATTTCTACTCATTGTTAACTTGCAGCTGACAAAATAAAATAGAATAGCTTTATTGAAAGAAGGCAACTGCTTCATCAATTAATGAGTGGCATGGGAGAGCATGGAATTTTATCTCATACTTCAAATTAATAAAGTAGAAAGCTGCAACCAACAGACCATAGATGAATATGTTTATTAAAATGCAGAGTTTGGCCACAAATTTCCTTCCCTCTATCATAAAATGCATTGATCTTGAGGTATTTGGTTTTGAATTCACATTTTGAAATGTTGGCTTTTTTCCCTTGAACTGTATCTTGTTCTCGGTTTTAATATTCTGATTTTGGGGGGTGTACTCTTGTTGTAACGGCTACTTTAATCTGTCCCTGTTTTAAAGTATTTTTTATGATTTAGCAAACGGAGCTTCACATGGAGCTCTCCAAGGTGCTAATCTTGATTTCTGTTTAAGATTGCTTTACATATCCCACTTGGCAGAGGCTGCTGTCTGTTATTTTTGAAATGTGTGAGTATCAGCTTCTTTCTTTTGACACTTAAGAACTTAATGATAGGTTCAGTTTCTTTCCTGGGTAACTGAAAAGCGGCTGAAGCATAGAAGAAGTTTCTTCTCCACAGCTTTGCTGATTCGGCACCTACCCACTGAAGTTACAGGGCAGCCTTTTCTCAAACTTGATTTACTCCAAATATATTAGATTTCGACTCTCAAAACAATCCAGTTTGGAAATTCTGCAGAGCAACAGCTCAAGGAAGACTGCTTTGCCTGCAAAAGTGAGATTGTTAGCCTCAAACGTATTTGATTTGCTATAGAAAGTTTCACTGACACAATTAGGTAATAATCTCAGAGTCTTAATTTGTTTCAGCCAATAACAGAGCATGTGGTACTACAAAAAGTTGGTTCTTGACCTCATGCTGACCCTTGCTGAATCAATTCAAGAACCAGTGCTTCCTCTCCCAGTGTTTTTCACCCACAGTTGTTTCTGCTAGAGAATATAAAGCTATTACATCTCCTCCGATTAGAAATACATTAGTTGAATTCTTGATGAAAACACAGACATTAATGTATGATTTATTTCTGCCCACGCTTGGAACATTCTGACCTGCAATCATTCTTTCCCCTACAATGAGGGGAAAGGCTCAGTCCAATTATTGCTTAAGTACGCGTTGCCTTGGAAACCTGTATGGAAGGACAGGTGAGATATAAATGTTCGAAAACAACTAAATGAAATTAATTAGCATCATGTCATTATTGTCAACACTGCAAAGCTTGTCTTCAAAGTTCTCTGTAGTCATGCCTCACCTAGTCCTTCTGATTTTTTTCCTGAATTTATATCTACCAGTGTTATTTTTATTTATCGTTCTATGCTGCCCCTTCCAAAAAAGCCCCCCTTTCCATTTGTGTATTTAGTATTGTTCTGTATCCATAGTGCAAGATCCAAAGCAGCAAACCTTCAAAAATAAAAAGTACAAGCTCTGTAGTAGATAATGTGAGGAGAAAGTTTCTTCAATCCATTTTGTAAAAATGATGGGATATTTTATTTAGATCAGACCTAACATTTTAATCTTCTCCTTTATATCCAGCTAAACTAATTTAAAACCATCTTAAAATCTCTTATAGCACCCAGTTCTGTTTTTACCCCTTTTCACATACAACTTTAATATTGTGGGATGCTGAGTTGTTGGCACTATAGGAGAACCAGAAACACCTCCCAAACAAAATCAATTCCAGCTTCCTGTTTTCTTATGCAACTCTATGTTCTCCTGGTGCTTATTCTACAACAGGGGTGTCAAACATGATTTCGTGGAGAGCCACATCAGGGTTGTATTTGACCAGGGTGAGCATGGCCACCTCAACATCACAGGGGTGCCTGTGGTAGCCCAAGCACTCTGCCAGCGAAAACAGACTCCCAAGTCTCTTTTTGGTTGTGATAGTCTCTACAACCCTCTGACAGTGAAAACAGAACTTGGGAGGTTCACACGCAGTCTTTGCAAGCTCCATTTTCACTGGCAGAGGCACCGTGGGCTGGTCCTTCATTTCCAGGGTGGCCCCATGGGCCAAATCTGAGCACTCTGTGGCCCGGATCCCGGCTGAGGGCCTTGAGTTGGACACACCTCTTCTATAAGGTGTTCACATGGTACCACTTCTATTTGCTCTGTTCAGAACCTCTCTCTTAAATGAATTATTTTGCACAAGAAATGAGGCTACCAAATCTCTCAGGGTTCAGACCATTAAAGTATTTATGAACTTCCATTGAAGTCATGCTATGATCCTCAACATCTGGAAACTTTGCCATCCACTTAAACTGAGAGGGAAGTAGGTAAAGAGTCGTTTCTTTGGGACTTTCATTGAACTGTTCTTTGCCTTGTCTATGGTATATATCTAGCATTATTATTTTTCCAATTCAATGTACACAATTCCTACTGCTAACATGCTGCAACCATGTCAGAATAAAGCATAAAACCAAAGATGCTCTGTATCAAAGGTCAGCATCAAACCGCATTGATTTCAGGTTTTCACTTTATTCTACAAAGAAATAATTTCCCCCTCCTGTGGTTGCTGATGTAAGATTTGGCTGACGTAAAACACTCAGCTATAGCTCCTTCTGGAAGACAGGAAGGCATCTCTCAAATTCATTTCAACTATTCTCCTCTACTTAAATTATTTATGATTCACACATTCCCAAACGAGATGGCTGAATTAGGCTTTGCCACCTGTCAAAGGAGGTATTAAACTAGGAAACCATACTGGATTACATTGCTGAGAATGGCTTTGAGATAATGGAAAAGATAGAAGTAGAAATTAAAGTGAGCTGGAAAGTGGAATAGAGAACTGTTCTACTGCTTCGTCTCCTGCTTGGGTGGAGGGGTTGGACTAGATGACCTACAAGATCCCTTCCAACTCTGTTAATCTATCTATATGTTTGCATCACAAATACCAAGCAGGAGGAAAGAAAATGAAACTGAACTGAAAATATTGGTTAGAGGAGCAATAAATTGATATGTTAGCGTGAAGATCTTGGTGTTATTTGAAAGGCCGTTGTAGAAAAAAAATATTCTGCCGATACAAGTTAATTAGACCCTGAGGAAGAAGCTTTCTAAACCTAAAGCACAGCAATAAAATAGTCAAGGAACAAACATTGCAGAATAAATTCGTTATAGGCATGTATCCAGGAAAGGGAAAAAGAAAATCAGGGTTTTAAAAGCATTGTCCCTCAATTTTCTCCAAATTTAAGAGGCTGAAAAAGAACAGGACATAATTTTTAACACTGCTTGAGGCAATGAGAAATTTGTTTAGAGCCTAGCAACAAATAATTCAATAAAGCTGTTCAAACGCTACCTAAACTGCATTTTGCAGATGGAGCACTATCCTGTTCAGCCTTCCTCAGATTGTGTGATCTCCAGATATGATGTGTTACTCCCTAGGATCATCAGATTTGTAGTCTAGACACATCTGGTAAGCATTTTTCAGGCCTTCCATTTTCTCCTTCTCTCCAATTCTTTTTTTGACATTTTGGTTTGCTCTGAGGATTACCTTTTTCATGCCTTTCTAATTTTTGTCCAAGAAACCAACTTAATTTGACACCAAATTAATATGTTACAACTTCTAGATGGATTTTATTGAAATTTCACTGCATCCCAGATTTTGCACTCTGACTATTTGAGTTCAGATAAACCAGAAAAGAGGAGGAAAATTATGTATTTAATAGTCACATTTATACAGCTGCCCATTTCAATAAGTTATTGCACAGTGTACAACTATATTGTTGTGTATTTTCCAGATTCATATTGAAGATATCTTCAATGTTTTCACTTGATCTGTTCTATCTTCTTTTGAAGGGACTAAATATAAACAGTATTATGCCAAGAAAAGTGATGATAACTAGAACTGGCTGAATTTTCTGAAAATGGATCCAAATCATTTTGCCTTTCAACTTCTTCAAAAAGTGATGTGGCTTTTTGAACTCTTGCCAAGTTCCCACATCATGCTGTAATACAGCTTGTCTGGCTATTATGATTTATGCTTTAGCAAAGCGCATGAAGCAAGACTCTTGGGATTATTCAGTCTTGACTTAGGGCAATACATGAAAGGAAACGGGGAAAATGCTGTCCAAAAAGAACGCTGCAAAGGATGAATAAAGAGCTGTGAAATACAAAATACATTACAGTAATTACCACAACAGCATACCTTTTACCAGTTCTTGGATATTTCCCTCTTCCTTTATGCATGTAATATTTCCAACTTTTAGGAATTAGTACGTTTGTTTCTACCTGGAAACTGCTTCTGGACTTTGTGCTTGAGGTGGAAAGAAATGCAACTTTGATTTTGGATTTTAGTATTTAGATAGGTTTGTTGTTATAGAAATGGTTAGTTTACACTATTTTGTAAAAGTAAAAAGTTGAGTTTTGATCTTACTGCCTTATTCTACCGCACCAGAATGAGTCAGAAGTAAATGCCTCCCCCCCCTTTTTTTTCTACACTTCTTTCTTCCTTTTTTCCCTCCCTTATTTTTCCTACTATCTGAATTCTTATTTTTGTATTTTATATTATAAGCCAATTAAAAAAACCAACAAGAGCCCTGTCTGCCAACTTGCTCCTGAATACAGCACAGTTCAAACCTCTCAACTGCTTGAAAGGTTGTTCTGCTCTCCATTTACCAGTCTACCTGTTAGGATCTTCAGAGTTCTCCACTAAGTCCACTTCGCTCTAAAGGGAGGACAGGCTGTGGCTCTTCCCAGAAGACTCCTGGTGCAAAGCTTAATAAGTAAAACCTTTTCAGTTGCCTGAGTCTTTTAAAACGATGGCCTGTTGCTTTTTATCTCTAACATTTCCTTTTTGCTATTATTATTCCCATTTTATCTGGTTGTTTAATCCCATATGCATTTTGCAAATCCACTCTTGGACAACCGCTTGTCCAAGATAGAATAAGATCTGTCTTGGGTAGGGGGTTGGCCTAAAAGATCTCCATGGTCCTCTCCAACCCTATGATTCTATGATTCTAATAGAGATACCCCAGAAAATGTCCACCTTCCCAGATCTGGTGGAATAAGCAGAAACAATCATCAACATTATCAAATAACAATGGTGTTTTCAATAATCATTAATTTTTTTTGAGTTATGTCATTCAGTGTGGAAATACCTACAAATTAACTTACCATTAACTTACAGTTGTCCCATCATTTTTAAAAAAGTACTTTTTCAAAGCTAAACTTTAGCTTTGAAAATTAAACAAAAAAACTAATAGGAGGAAGTTTAGCACAGAGAAATAGCTTCAAAAATGGTCAAATATTAAGATGACTGATAATTTGAGAGAAAGCACAGATTTTGCTTGACCACTGACCAAATAATAATAATAATAAACACCAACTAATATCTCAGGGGCTGCCACAAAGAAGGGGGAGTCAAGCTATTCTCCAAAGCACCTGAGGGCAGGACAAGAAGCAATGGGTGGAAACTAACCAAGGAGAGGAGCAACTTAGAACTAAGGAGAAATTTCCTGACAGAACAATTAACCAGTGGAACAACTTTCCTCCAGAAGTTGTGAATGCTCCAACGCTGGAAATTTTTTTTTAAAAATGTTGGATAACCATTTGTCTGAAGTGATGTAGGGTTTCCTGCCTAAGCAGGAGGTTGGACTAGAAGACCTCCAAGGTCCCTTCCAACTCCGTTATTCTATATTTTTTTTAATCTTGGGCATTATGTATTTTTTAAAGCTGTATGCTATAATTTTAATGACATTTTTTTTGGTATGCATCTATGAGAATCTGTTTGAAGACTCAGAAGAACAGGAAAATATTCTAAATAAATGCCTGCCATAATTCAATGAGCAGCAACTTCAGCTTATAAACCAAGTAGCACCAAGACTTCACCTCTTTTCTAACACCACCAGAGTGAGTAAGATTAACCTCAGGAAAGATAGGGAGATATTTCTTCCTTCCTCGTTTACATTTGAGAATTCCCAAACGGAGTAGCTCTTCTACTACCGGAATAATTTGCATAAAGCCACCCCGCATACTATCCACACGCAACCTCCCCTCAACAGACCAAGGCGCTGCCATCGACCCAGGGCGACATCTGTGCAAACCTCTCGGGAGCCTTTTAAAAACAGAGCCGCCTCCCTCTCATAAAGGTGAAAACAACATTGTTTGGCGATCAGACGAAGCTGGGGGGAGGGGGGAAGGTGGACGTGTCCAAATCATGTCGCCACCCCTTCAGAGATCGCATCTGGCGACGCTTAAAGAGATCCCAAGTTCGCCGAGGCGATGTGACCTGAGCATCTCGCCTTTTGCTCACGTCTCCCACCGAATGACTAGTGCGATCATATTTCCTCCCTTGCATTTTCCACGAAGAGAACTAGGTCGCGCGTTCCCTTGCTCCTTTACGCGTTAAGAGAAGGTTACACTTACCCTCCCACGTTTTCCCTCCTTTCCCTCCACTCGCCAGGCGCGCACCCGCGGTCTTCTCCACAGAAGTCCGCCGCCCAATCTCCAGACGGCTTTCATTCATAAGACGCCGGGCGCCGCAGAGAGACAACCGGCACCTTCTCAGCCTGCCTTGCTTGAAGGGAAGGCGCTGCAGCCTTGCCGCCTTCCGCCGCTCAACCACGCCGGCGCCTCTCAGCCGGTTCGAGTTTGCTGAGGCGTTTCTCAGCTGCCCTCTAGCGGAGGTCCGGATATTTGCACCCCAGATCCGGTAGGCAACCCACAGAAGAGATCTTGTAAAAGTTGTTGTTAATCCAAAGCGAGGACAAAGAGGTCCAGCAATCGGCCTCAGTCTTGGCAAATTAAGATAATGAAACGGTGAATGGATTCCACCCACTTTGCTGTTAGTCGTCCTTTACTTTTTCTTTCCCTCTTTCCCGGACTTCTCAAAGCAGCCTTGTCTTCCCATATTGTGCCCAAAAGATGATACTTTGAACCTTATGGTTGTTTGCCTCAAGGGGGAATTCTGGATTGCTTCATTCGGTGATCCGTTTGTTTTCTGGTCAGTTTTTGGAGTCTTTTCCAACACCATTAAGGAAGCCTCGTCCTCGATCATGCTTTTTCAAAGTCCCATTTTTGCTACTATGGTGTCACAAAAATAAACATCGTCCACACAATTCTAATCTTTGTAGGTATAGAGACAGCTATTTATTTGTTTGTTTTGTCAAACATGTACAAGATAACAGGTATAAGTATAAATATAAACATGAACAAAGGAAGTAAATACAGATAAGTGGGGATAGTAAGACAGGATGGTAGGCACACTGGTGCGCTTATGTACGCCCCCACATTAGTGGTGGGATTCAAACAAATTTACTACCGATTCTGTGGGCATGGCTTGGTGGGCATGGCAGGGGAAGGATACTGTAAAATCTCCAGTCAGAGGTGGTATTTGCCAATTTTCTGAACTACCCAAAATTTCCATTAACAGTTCTCCAGAACTGGTCAGAACCTGCTGAATACCACCTCTGCCCTACATCACAACAATCTGTGTATGTTTTCCAAGGCCCTCCATTGCCATCCCAACAAGTGCCAATCTATGATTTATTTATTGACTGCCAATCCTAGCATACAAAAGTTACCTGTCACTTCAGTAACCGCATTCCACAAAGGCTGGACGTCATATTTATTGTCGTTATTTTGGGCTTCTTTATATTTAATCTTAAAATCTTTTTTCCCCAATGCTTCTTGATTTTCATTATTAGAGCTTGCAAGTCATTTGCATCCTCAGCTGTCAGTAGTGTCATCAACATAGTACAGGTTACTGATCCTTCTTCCTCAAGTTTTACACTCAATTTATTCCAGCCATGCTTTCCTCAATATATGTTCAGCATATAAACTGAATAAATAAAAGGAGGGTTACAGAAACATTATTAAGTGATAGTATAATGCAGTATATTGTTGCTTTGGCCAACATAGCTAGTATATGAGACACCCAGATCTGATCCAAAGCCAATTTTCTAGTCTTTTGAATCTGTCTCATAGAATTTTGCAGTTTTCAATACCCTTCTGCAGTTGCAAGACATCACTTTAAAATACTTCCTCAACTATTGAAGATGAAGGAAAAAGGAAATGCAATCTCGGAAATTATATGAATCAAAAAATGTACATGCGCGCATGTTCCCTCTGTGCTGCACAGCATTGTGGAGAGCTGTACATCTTTTTTTCTAAGTAATGATCTCACATTGACTTTTCTATTCCACTGAAGGATAAATTGTATCCACATCCTTTTCAATTCTGGAAGAGGCAAGTAATTTTCCCGTGGTTTACTTGACTTGTCTATGTTACTATGACAACAGGAGACTCCAGAGCAAGTTTGCGCTTATAGTCTTCAAAGGAAAAAAAAGATCTATGTTGGAAATGATACAGTGGTAATAAAAATTTACGTTGGAAAAAAAATGCAAGATTCCATCTATTTGGAACTCCTACCAGCAAGGCGCAAACACAACCCTATTGTTCTCATCTTGTTCCTAATTCTCAGCATCAGGTACCCAAGACAGAGTTCATGAATGTAAAGGATTATTTTGGTTATTATTTCAGGCAACCACAATTGTGTTTATCTAATGACCTTCTACAGCTTTTGTGAGTTATCACAATACTGTGCGGCAGCTAAACTCCAGTTAAGTTGCATAACAAAAATTCCTATTCATTGGTGCCCACAGCATTGCTATTTTAAACTATCAAGTAATAACACAAACTTTTCCTTCACATTTGCTTTAATATTGTATTACTGTAGTATTACTGTGAATGAATAACTTTCTATAACCATCCCTGGATGTCCCATTTTTTTTTCCCCAAACCAATTAGTTTTCTCAAAAATAAATTCTAAGAATTCCC
The DNA here is from genome assembly GCF_049901715.1 of Pseudonaja textilis. Classification (NCBI taxonomy): domain Eukaryota; kingdom Metazoa; phylum Chordata; class Lepidosauria; order Squamata; family Elapidae; genus Pseudonaja; species Pseudonaja textilis. The sequence continues at coordinate 112,120,926 of NC_141990.1, forward strand.
CTTTTAGGTAAGCAGAGCTCCCTTTTAAGTTAACGGAGTTAACTACACACGTTTTAAAGATATTGCTAATATTTTTTTGCACTCAACCTCTCCTAACTTGAAAATACACAACTTTTTTCCCCCTTAATTTTCTATTACATTTTTGTGTGGACATCCTGTTTGACTGTAGCATTTTTTTTCCATCAGGAGCAAACTGTTAAGTTTTTTAAAACGTGTCTTTGTTTCTCTCAAGTCAGAGTGTTAATGTAAGGATTACCATTTTCTATCAGTGATAAGGGTGAGGCACATATATTGTGGAGACCATTTTGTTACACTCATTGCTAGCGCAGGACAGGAATTCCTAAACTTTTTGCCATCACACCACCCCTTTGTGCAGGGGCGGGCAATTAATATTCCCAAGGAGACACCTGAGAAACTGGGACAGTCGTGGAGGGCCGAACAAATACCCTAAAATTAATTCTGCTGCCGGTGCTCATGTACTGAAGGACAGGGTGAGGCACATATAGGGAACGTGGTCTCACCTTAACCCAGCTGCTGCTCTCCTGCCGCAGATGCAGAAAAAATTCCTCTCAGCAGCTGACTGAACAATATACTCAGCTTCTTTTACTGCCCCTTGTGGCATGCTTATTTACATTTTTTCTGCTAACTTCTAATTGACCTCATGTGGGCCAGATGTGGCCCAAGGGCCATAAAATTCTCAGGTCTGCTTTAGTGTAATCTTAATGGCCACAACTCCTCTAGAAATCCAAACTCCAAAATGAATACAAATGAAAAAATGAAAACAATACACTGAAACTTTGAGAAAGCTGAATTTATTATAACAAAGCAATTAAAAGGTGCATCACACTTTCTCTGGATTCTGTTTGCACCTCCCCAAGAGAGGTTCACCTCAAAGTTTGGAAAACTCTGACATCAATGCTGGGGTTAACCTCACACTGAACTGCAACAATGGTTAGAAAATACAATTGGACTTTGATAACCTATATATGAAGTCAAACAAACCACATCAATTCTTTATTTTGTAATTTGTTCAACACCTTTAATCTTGTAAAAGCCTTTTCATATTAATAGATTTTCTCTGACAATAGAAAAGAGACCAAGTATTTTAGTATAATCTGGAAAAAAAAACCTTTTGAATTTTCTTCCTGTTTTCAGTCAAGGTTCAAGCTCCAGCAACTTGAAAAATATCCCAGGTTTCTCCCTCAAGAGACGAGGGGAACAATTTGGAGGAAGTGGGATCTCAACGGGAAGGAAGAACCTTGATATGAAATTCAGTAAAAACTGGTTCCCTTTGAGAAATACAGCTATAGATTCATTGTGATACAGGCACACATTTGCCCATCTTACTGTTGCTAAGTTTTATTATTAGCTATTTACATTTTTTAAATTATAGCATTAAAATCAATATCTTATTGACCCTGTTATACATTTTTCCATACTTTGATACAAAACAATCTTAAATATATTTCCGAAAAGAAGGCCAATGTCGTCAAGATGTTAAATTGTAGGCTCCTATCCAATTTCAGTCATTTTCAGAGTGGTGGTTGTGGAAAAGTAGAAAAGGGAAACATTGTACACATTGCCTTAAGCTCCTAGAGGGAAGAAGGATATAAATCTAATAGTTTCCTGATCAAGATTTCCAGAGCGAACTAATTTAAAATAAGTTCTTCAATTTTTCTCTAGAAGACTGTCTTTGAAGACTACCTATCTTCAGAAGGCCATCCTTCCAGAATATGGGATGTCAAGCAATTTTTAATCTCCTAAAGTCAATACAGAAGACTGAAATAATACAAATATTTCCTTTTAAGGTAACATTTCCTTGCTTTATTAGTCTTATACAAAAAGTAATTCATTATATAAAATTTATGTATTGTAAGAACACAAAGTTGACATTTGTAACACTAGAGCTTCATATGAATAGGGTTATATTGTAACCAATCTTTTTCCTGAGTTAACCACTTTATATGTACTTTTCTAATATATTGCCATAAGGTGTTTTACAGTAACAAAGTTATAACTTAAGAAAAGGTATCTGGTGCTTATCAGTGCAAAGGAATGCTACTAAACCTTACTCAATGGAGGTTAGAGTTGATTCTGCTCAATGCATATAAAATCAGCTGATTTATCTAAAATATTTCAGTTCACATTGTAGCAAAGATAAATACAATTACAAATAAGCAAAATATAAAATTATTTCTTGACTGAGAATACAGAATTCAAGTACTTATATTAAAATGAACATTATTCATGCATAATATTTTCTTGCCGAACTTCAAAATGGAAGTAATAAATATGATGATGAAATACATGTACAGGAGTTCCAGTGTTCTCTTTTTGTTATGTGGTAAAACAATATACATCATTACCCGAGTGTCCAAGAGTTTTCAAAAGCCTGAAACAAAATATATTAAATGGAAAATTAATATAGGTTATGTGAAAATCTAGTTTGTGTGAAAAAAGTAATGTAAAAGTCTGTTTTAATTTCTTTATAATCTGTAAGATTATTAAAAGTATAATTTGGCAGGCATGCCAATTCTTAAGGTATGGAATGAAGAAGAGAACATTCATTTGTCACATTTACTCTTTTAAGTTTGTTTAAAGTTTTCATTTGACCTGTTTCACAATTGAAAACTAAATCAAAGTTCAATAGGAACTATAAACATAGTTCTTTTAAAAACAGTCTTTAACTAGAACTCTATTTTGAGTCAAAGAATTAATTTAATGGTGCCAAGGTTTATTGAAAATTGCTTCCAAACAGACCCCTTGAATATTAGCATTAATTAATCATTCATACTGAGGGTTGTACTTTTCTAATATATTGCCAGTAAGGTATTTTACAGTAACGAAGTTATAACTTAAGAAAAGGTATCTGGTGCTTATCAGTGCAAAGGAATGCTACTAAAAGATAGCTTGTCCAATGAGCCATGGCTTAAGCAACAGCAATTAACAAAAATCATATGTACACTGGTATGGAGGTTACATACTTACAAAACCTGAGTTAAAATGCCCATAAAATGCAGTTGCACCCACAATGATTCAAACAGGAACTTGAGCAAATTGTGATATAAATTTGTCCGTTTATTTAATATAGTCTTCTTCTACTTATGCTCAAAACATTTCACATAATGTGTGAGAGTGAATGTTTCAGTTGTTTAAAACAGGGGTCCCCAACCACCGGTCCCCGGACCGGTACCGGTCCCCGGAACAATTTCTACCGGGCCACCGGTTTGCTGGGCGCCACCATCTTGTTTTGATGAAAAAGTGCTTCTGGTGAGCGGCGTTTGGGTGCTGAAAGAATCCTCGCACCTTAGTTTCATTGAGGGGGGGGCAGCTTCGAACAAAACTAAGGCGCGAGGATTCTTTCAGCACGCATGGCAAGGAGAGCTGAGCGACCGTCCCAAAGCTGTCGCGAAGCCATCGACACAGGTACAAAGGAGGAGTTGAAGGTGGCGGGGAGAAGCGGGGGACGGCTGGCTGGCCGGTCGCTCAGCTCGTCTTGCCATGCGTGCTGATGCCAGTACCGGGCTGCAGATGATTTTGTGATGCCGGTACCGGGCCACGGCACAAAAAAGGTTGGGGACCACTGGTTTAAAATACGCAACATACAAAATATGCAGTTGAACAGTATTTATCTCCTGTTCCCATTTCACTTACTGTATTCCTTGTTCCATAAATGGCAATGGACCACAAATGCATATGAGTATTTTAGACTCGTGTTTACTTCTTTTCACAAATTCAGAAAGCAAAGAGAGGGAGATTTTTCCTTGTTTGCCTGGCCATTCTTTCTTTGGCTCTGAGAGAACAAACTGAATGTCAAACCTGAGAAACAATAATTAAAGACACCAATGTTTAAAATGCACATTTCAAATGCTTAATCCACAGGCATTCCACCATCCTCATGTAAATAACAATTCCTGCGGAACAAAAAGGTAGTTCTCCATTAGCAACTGCCATGTACAGTGACCGTCAGCAATTAAGATGGTGATGAAAAAGTAACTTTCCTACCAATCCTCATATTTAGGCCTTTCACAGGTCCATAAAGCCAAAGAAATGCTGAAGCAAGACCATAAGCACTTAGCAGCAACTTTGCTTAATCATTAAATTGCCAGTCCCAATCGTGGTTGCTAAATGAAAACTAGCTGTACTTCCAGCAAGAAAGTGAATCAGTATCCTGATCCTGGATAGTTCTGCTCTATACTCTATACAACTGGCACAATAATGCAACAAGTTGGATCGAGAGTTGACCTTCCATTTGTCTAAAGGGCTGAGATCACTACTAAAAGGCAAACAGTCTTTCTCCTCACACTGCTACATTGTTCTGCAGAGTCTGTAACCTGAAGTAGATTTTTAGGGACATCAAAAAGACTAATGAACAATGAACATCCTATTCTCTTCCTTGTCCCCAAAGGTGCTTTTTCAAGAGGCAAAACTGGACTTTCTTGTTTTTCTTTCAAGATGTTTTCCTTCTCATCCAAGAAGCTTCTTCTTGGATGAGAAGCGAAACCTCTTTGAACGCACCTTTGGGACAACTATGACTTGGATGACTAAGAATCTTCAGACATTTATTCCCTTCCTTGAGCCAATCAGAGTGAATGACTGCTCACAAAAGGTCTGGATGCCCATTGAAAAGTTAATTTTAATAATTTTAATTATTATTAAAATAATAATTTTAATAATGTGCTAGGAGAGCCACTTATTTGAAGTATTAATTATTTTCAAGCATTTTGGCTGTCTACTTTTAGAACATACTACAGAGGTAATTAACTTTGCTCTCAAGTCTTCCTGGCCTTATGCTCCTATATAAAACTTAAAAGTAGAACATGTTAGCTTTGCATACAGGAGTGGATATCATCCATTCTTATTCGCCTTACCTTCATCCAACACTGACAATTCACTTATTTAACTCAGTGTGTGTGTCTTTGTGTAATATATATATATATATATATATATATATATATATATATATATATATATATATATATATATATATATATATATATGGATCTTTGGTTGTTCGGGTTTTCTCCCGCGTAAGATTCGAAGTATCTAGGCAACGTTTCGATGAAGTCTCATTCATCATCTTCAGGCTTCTGTCTCCGGCTCTGTGCTTCTCAGAGTAATGGAGATTGCAGCTGCTTCCTCCTTTTAACTGCCAGCGGGGTGGGACTTGATTGGGTGGGGGCTTAGCTGTGTTCTGATTGGGTGGGGGTGTGTTCTCATTGGTAGGGGGTTTGGCTGTGTTCTGATTGGTTGGGGGTTAGCCGTGTTCTGATTGGTTGGAGGCGTGTTCAGTTCAGGTGGGGGCTTGGTTGTGCTCAGGTTAGTCTTAGTTGCTGGGGATTTGAGCTGGAGAGTTGTGATCTGGCTGTTTGGCTTCTAGTTTGTGGTCCTGCTGCATCTTCATAGTGGGTGTCGGTTTGCTTCATGTATGGCTCAGAGGGGTTTGAAGTGGGTAGTGATGCAGCTGCAGTGCAGCTTCTGGTCCATGGTCGTTTCTCATTTTCTGAATGGGTGGGAGTCTGTTTTCTACATGGAAGTGTGGTGGTGGCATCTTGTGTGGCTCTTATGGGTGTGGGTCCGGTGTCCTTCATGTTAGGTATTCGTCTGTTCATGAGGGCGGGTTTCCAAATGGCTGGAAGGCGGGAGGTGTCATCTCGTTTGTTCATGCTGTGTGGGCGTTTTTCTATCTCTATGGCTTCTCTGATTATTCTGCTGTTGAAGTGTTCGGTTTTGGCGATAATTCTGGTATTTTTAAAATCAATTTCATGTCCTGTGGCTTTGAGGTGTTGGACCAGGGAGGAGGTCGTTTCTTCTTTTTGATTGAGTTCTTATGTTCTTCAATGCGTGCACTTATTCTTCTGTTAGTTTGTCAATGTATGTGGTAGGGCAGGCAGTGCAGGGATTTCGTATACTCCTTGGTTTTCTAATTCGATTTTGTCTTTGGGGTTTCTTAGGATGGTGGATATTTTTCTGTTTGTGCAGAATGCTGTTTTGATGTTGTGTTTTTGGAGGATCTTGCTAATTTTGTCTGTAGTGCCTTTTATATATGGGAGGAGGGCTTTGCCGTTTTCTTGTTCTCTGTCTTGGATTTTGGTTGGGGTTTCTTTTTGGATTAGGTGGGTAATCTTCTTTCTTTGGAATCCATTGGCTGTAAGTATCGTTGGTGAGAGTGTGTAGTTCGGTTTTTTGGTGTTGTTCATCGGCTAAGCATTTTGTTCTGGAGATGAGTGTCTTGGCTACGGAATTGATCTGTGCTGGGTGGTGGTGTGAGAGTGCATGTAGATAGCGGTTAGTATGTGTTTTCTTCTGGTAGATGGTGTGTCCTAGGGAGCCATTGGATCTTTTGTATACCAAGACATCTAGGAAGGGAAGTTGATTGTTGGCTTCTGTTTCCATGGTGAATTGTATTTTGGGGTGTAGGCTGTTGAGGTATGTGAGGAAGTTGTTCAGTTTTTCTTTCCCGTGTGGCCAGATTATGAAGGTGTCATCTTATCTGAGCCAGAGTTTGGGTTTGTGGTTGTATTTTCTAGAGCTTGAGTTTCAAAGTGTTCCATGTAGAGGTTTGCGATAACAGGTGAGAGGGTGATCCCATGGGTGCTCCTTCTATTTGTTTGTATTTTTGTCCATTGTAGGTGAAGTAAGTATTGGATAGGCAGTGGTTGGTTAGATCTAGGATGTGCTTGGGGGTTGTATTTGTTTTGGATGGCTGTCAAGGCTTCTTTTATTGGCACTTGGGTGAAGAGGGATATGACATCGAAGCTTACTAGTAGGTCGCTAGGTTGTAAGTTTTGTTTCTTTATGATCTCGATGAACTGGAATGAGTTTCTTACATGTGAGTTGATGGATTCTGCATAGGGTTGTAGTTGTTTGGCAAGAAATTTGGCCAGGTTTTGTAGAGGTGAGCCTATGGAGCTGACTATTGGTCTGAGTGGGGTTCCTTCTTTGTGTATTTTGGGGAGACCATAAAGCTTGGGGCATCTGGATGATTTTCTCTGGGTATGATTCCTTGCTGGATTTCTTCACTGATGGGGAGGCTTTTATTTTGGATTTGGTAGTTTTTCTAGGTAGGTGGTGGGGTCTGTCTTTAGGGGTTTGTATGTGGGGTCTTGGAGTAGGTTGGTTAGCTTGGTTTGGTAGTCAGATGTGTTCATTACCACTGTCGCGTTGCCCTTGTCTGCTGGTAGGATTATTATGCTGGTGTCTTCTTTCAGGTTAAGTAGTGCAGTTTGTTCTTCTTTGGATAAGTTGCTTTTGGGTGGTTTGCTAGTGCAGAGGATGTTGGTGATTTGAGTCTGATTTTGTTAGCATCATCAGGGTTGGTTTTGGTCAGGCTGGTTTCAACTCATATGATGGTTTCTGTGGGGATGTGTTTGGGAGCGACAGCAAAGTTGAATCCTTTTGAAAGGATCTTGGTTTCAGCTTCAGTGAGGATCTTGTCTGAGATGTTGTGCACTGTTTGTTTCATGTGTGGCTGTGGGGGGAGGAGTTGGTTTCTGGCGTTGTTGTAGTTTCCTGAGTTTGTTGGTGTGTGTGTCTGTCTTGAGGATGGTCTGTGTTTGGCTCTCCAGACAGCGCAGTTGTTTGGTTGTCCCAAAGTAGAGGGTGAATCTTGTTGCTGAGTCTGAGGTGGAGTGTGAGGAGATCTTTGTTGATTTGGTTGCAACTGCCGAGATCAAAATTTAATTCCCACAAGCTTCCAATTGAAATGCCACACCAACACAGCAGCCACCAAACGCATCCTTAAAAGAACAGAACTGGCCCTAATTAGAAATGAACTTCACACAAAAGGTTTCTCCTAGACCAAATCAACAAAGATCTCCTCACACTCCACCTCAGACTCAGCAACAAGATTCACCCTCTACTTTGGGACAAATCCAAACAACTCGCTGTCTGGAGAGCCGAAACACAGACCATCCTCAAGACAGACACACACACCAACAAACTCAGGAAACTACAACAACGCCAGAAACCAACTCCTCCCCCACAGCCACACATGAAACAAACAGTGCACAACATCTCAGACAAGATCCTCACTGAAGCTGAAACCAAGATCCTTTCAAAAGGATTCAACTTTGCTGTCGCTCCCAAACACATCCCCACAGAAACCATCATATGCGGAGTTGAAACCAGCCTGACCAAAACCAACCCTGATGATGCTAACAAAATCAGACTCGAAATCACCAACATCCTCTGCACTAGCAAACCACCCAAAAGCAACTTATCCAAAGAAGAACAAACTGCACTACTTAACCTGAAAGAAGACACCAGCATAATAATCCTACCAGCAGACAAGGGCAACGCGACAGTGGTAATGAACACATCTGACTACCAAACCAAGCTAACCAACCTACTCCAAGACCCCACATACAAACCCCTAAAGACAGACCCCACCACCTACCTAGAAAAAACTACCAAATCCAAAATAAAAGCCTCCCCATCAGTGAAGAAATCCAGCAAGGAATCATACCCAGAGAAAAATCATCCAGATGCCCCAAGCTTTATGGTCTCCCAAAATACACAAAGAAGGAACCCCACTCAGACCAATAGTCAGCTCCATAGGCTCACCTCTACAAAACCTGGCCAAATTTCTTGCCAAACAACTACAACCCTATGCAGAATCCATCAACTCACATGTAAGAAACTCATTCCAGTTCATCGAGATCATAAAGAAACAAAACTTACAACCTAGCGACCTACTAGTAAGCTTCGATGTCATATCCCTCTTCACCCAAGTGCCAATAAAAGAAGCCTTGACAGCCATCCAAAACAAATACAACCCCCAAGCACATCCTAGATCTAACCAACCACTGCCTATCCAATACTTACTTCACCTACAATGGACAAAAATACAAACAAATAGAAGGAGCACCCATGGGATCACCCCTCTCACCTGTTATCGCAAACCTCTACATGGAACACTTTGAAACTCAAGCTCTAGAAAAATACAACCACAAACCCAAACTCTGGCTCAGATACGTAGATGACACCTTCATAATCTGGCCACACGGGAAAGAAAAACTGAACAACTTCCTCACATACCTCAACAGCCTACACCCCAAAATACAATTCACCATGGAAACAGAAGCCAACAATCAACTTCCCTTCCTAGATGTCTTGGTATACAAAAGATCCAATGGCTCCCTAGGACACACCATCTACCAGAAGAAAACACATACTAACCGCTATCTACATGCACTCTCACACCACCACCCAGCACAGATCAATTCCGTAGCCAAGACACTCATCTCCAGAACAAAATGCTTAGCCGATGAACAACACCAAAAAACCGAACTACACACTCTCACCAACGTACTTACAGCCAATGGATTCCAAAGAAAGAAGATTACCCACCTAATCCAAAAGAAACCCCAACCAAAATCCAAGACAGAGAACAAGAAAACGGCAAAGCCCTCCTCCCATATATAAAAGGCACTACAGACAAAATTAGCAAGATCCTCCAAAAACACAACATCAAAACAGCATTCTGCACAAACAGAAAAATATCCACCATCCTAAGAAACCCCAAAGACAAAATCGAATTAGAAAACCAAGGAGTATACGAAATCCCCTGCACTGCCTGCCCTACCACATACATTGGACAAACTAACAGAAGAATAAGTGCACGCATTGAAGAACATAAGAACTCAATCAAAAAGAAGAAACGACCTCCTCCCTGGTCCAACACCTCAAAGCCACAGGACATGAAATTGATTTTAAAAATACCAGAATTATCGCCAAAACCGAACACTTCAACAGCAGAATAATCAGAGAAGCCATAGAGATAGAAAACGCCCACACAGCATGAACAAACGAGATGACACCTCCCGCCTTCCAGCCATTTGGAAACCCGCCCTCATGAACAGACGAATACCTAACATGAAGGACACCGGACCCACACCCATAAGAGCCACACAAGATGCCACCACCACACTTCCATGTAGAAAACAGACTCCCACCCATTCAGAAAATGAGAAACGACCATGGACCAGAAGCTGCACTGCAGCTGCATCACTACCCACTTCAAACCCCTCTGAGCCATACATGAAGCAAACCGACACCCACTATGAAGATGCAGCAGGACCACAAACTAGAAGCCAAACAGCCAGATCACAACTCTCCAGCTCAAATCCCCAGCAACTAAGACTAACCTGAGCACAACCAAGCCCCCACCTGAACTGAACACGCCTCCAACCAATCAGAACACGGCTAACCCCCAACCAATCAGAACACAGCCAAACCCCTACCAATGAGAACACACCCCACCCAATCAGAACACAGCTAAGCCCCCACCCAATCAAGTCCCACCCCGCTGGCAGTTAAAAGGAGGAAGCAGCTGCAATCTCCATTACTCTGAGAAGCACAGAGCCGGAGACAGAAGCCTGAAGATGATGAATGAGACTTCATCGAAACGTTGCCTAGATACTTGAATCTTACGCGGGAGAAAACCTGAACAACCAAAGATCCACATATAAATACCCGCTGAGAACCTCAGAAAACATATATATATATATGTATGTATATGCATACATACATACATACATATACATATTTGTTTTCGTAGACCTGCATACATACATACATACATACATACATACATACATACATACATACATATATACCATATATACTCGAGTATAAGTCGACCCGAATATAAGCCGAGGCGCCTAATTTTGCCACAAAAACTGGGAAAACTTATTGACTCGAGTATAAGCCGAGTTTTTCAGCACATTTTTGTGCTGAAAAAACCCTCGGCTTACACTCAAGTGAGATTCCTTCTGAAAAAAAAATGGTGTGGAGCTCCGGAGCTGGGCAGCCGCTTCCTTCCGTGTTTCCGCAACTGTAAGCATGGGGGTAATTGGAAGCAGAAAAGTTCTTGCATGATGATATATTGTTTTTCTTTATTTAACTGTTTTTTTTGGGGGGGGAAAAGACCCACCGTCATGTGAGAATGCTCAGACACGAAATCTATCCGCCTGAAAATAAGTGTGTGTGGGGGGGATCGCAGAAAACAACGCAAGCCGCTGCCACCACCTCCTCCCCTCCTCCTCCCGAGCAGACTGAAAACAGCTACGGTGAGGAAACGAAGCCACCCGGCTCGCGTTGTTTTCTGAGCCTAGAGCCAGGGCGCTTTCATTGCACGGCGGAGCTTCTTGTTTCAGGAAACACCGGGCGTCGTTGCTGCCCCTGAGGGGAGGGCGATTCTGGGCTGCGCGATTAGGGGACTTCGTGGCTTTGGGTGTGTGGGTGGGAGCGAGGACGGACGGAGTCTGCGCGAGCGGGCTTGCCTGCCCTTGCTGGCTGCCTCTGCTTCCTTAGGGGCGGGAAGGGGGCTCATCTGGACCAAGGGTGAGTCTCCCCTCAGTTTCCCCTGAAGGATCTTCCGTCGCTTTTGCCTTCTCCCTATGTCTTCCCTCTGTTAAAATCCCCCACACACACACACACACTTATTTTCAGGCGGATAGATTTCGTGTCTGAGCATTCTCACATGACGGTGGGTCTTCCCCCAAAAAAACCCGTTAAATAAAGAAAAAACAATACATCCTCATGCAAGAACTTTTCTGCTTCCGATTACCCCCATGCTTACAAGTTGCAAAGGAAACACGGAAGCAGGGAAGCGGCTGCCCAGCTCCGGAGTTCCACACCATTTTTTTTTCAGAGGGAATCTCACTCGAGTATAAGCCGAGGGGGTTTTTTTCAGCACAAAAAATGTGTTGAAAAACTCGGCTTATACTCGAGTATATATGGTATATTTTCTTAAGTTTTTGCGGGTACTTACATGTATGGCATTCAGCTTTGTTCGGGTATTTTCCCACATCATTGTAGTTGTGCTTTTAAAGTTGTAGCAACGTTTTGGCAGAATCTCATCTGCCATCATTACATTACAGAAGCCTGATGATGGCAGATGAGATTCTGCCGAAACGTTGCTACAACTTTAAAAGCACAACTACAATGACGTGGGAAAATACCTGAACAAAGCTGAATGCCATATATATATAAACGCATATACATATATATATATGCACACATATACATATTTATATATACATACATACACATACACACATATATAAAATCCCAGAATGCCATAGTTATTAGCATATGTGTTGTATGAATGCTTATATACATATCAGCCTATATACAATAGACCTTGTGACGAGATGGCCAGTGAACAAACTTAATAAATAAAAATACTGTATGCTAGAGATATCAGAAAGACATAGAATGCGGTCACAAAGTTCAGAAACAATAAAAAATAATTATGTTTATTATTCTAGAAGGCATGGGAACAATGAATTTTGATAGAACAAAATTCAAAGAGAGTCAGAGTTCTCCCTCCACTGTCCAAGATGGATGGCCATTTAACATGGATGCTTTAATTGAATTTCTGAATGGGACGGGGGCTCAAATTTAGCAGCCTAAGTGGTCCTCTTCCAATTCCACTGTTCCCCCAAAAGAGGTCCCTGCTTAAATTTTGAGCTTTTGTATCACATTCTTATATTGTGAACAGCAGACAGGGCTTCAATGTATAAGGATTTTTTTTTAAAAAATACAAAATCATTGTATACATCAGTTTCTGAAAACTATTAATTACCTCATGTCCTTAAGAGCTAACTGCTCCAGCTGACTTTTCCAAAGTATATCATCTTCTGTTTTGTTGACGAACATCATTTTTACTGCCCTTAAGAGGATAGTTCAATATTTAATGTTCAGCTTTTAAACACAAACAGTATTCTTTGAAAAACACAACCCTGAACACCTCAGTAAGAATTCCCAGAATGCCTTTAGCTAATCCACTTATTCAACTCTAGTAGCAGGTCTCTGAAACACACAAAAAATAGTAAGATGTGATGATTCCAGCTTTCTGTTTGCCCCTTCTTAGCTAATAGCCCTTCTGCCCATTTGAACAATACAGTACCCCCTATAACTGGCACTTTGGGAGGACAACTGAGTCCCTTACTGAGGAAAAGGGGGCCACCTATCTATCCACTGGGACAATCCTTCCCATCCCACTTTGTTCTCTTTCTTGAAGGGAAAGAGAACAGATTAATCCTGCTCAACTGTTTTCTCATTTCGTGTGGTTTGTAACTCTAGTCTTTTAAAAATAGAAGTAGACTCATTTTTCATTATTCCTCCAAGATTATTAAACATGGAAAGCCCATATTTAAGAAAGCAGGAGCCAGGTTTAGTCTGGAGTTATAAGGAGTCAACAAAGGCAATAAAATTAGACCAAAGTTATTTCATGTTTTTATTTCAGCAACTTGATTGCCATAAAGAACAGGAATCTCATGGCATCTGGGCCAAGGGCTAACATGCTTTTATGATGGTTATGATGTGATTTTCACCTATGCCAGGAAAGTTGCTATTCTAGCCAAACATTAGAAAGGGTATAGATAAAAAAATAAATTCTCTAGACTATAATCATTGTGTTCCGAGGGGAGGAGAAGGAGGGAGGAAGGAAAGAAGGCCATTTTCCCCAGATGCCCTCAAGGGGGCACTGCTGGATAAAGCAGAATTGTATTAGATTTCCCAAGAAAAAGTGGTTGAAAAGCCAGTGTGATCAGCAAGATTTAGTAAAGGGAAATATTTACAGTAATGCTCCCTGTGACAGACAACGGGAAGGTATGCTGAGTTCTGCCACGGCATATCCATGCCAAGGGACAGGTTTGTTGAGTTTTATTACCATAAAACAAGCTGCGTGAGAAGCTGGTGCTTTATTAGCAAAATGCCTTGCGTATGAATTTTTCAGTGGCTCTTCCTTCATCTGGCATTCCCAGATACAGTCTGTGTAGTGCTGTGCATCTCACTATTTATTGCATGCAGCGGTAAAAATGGGTGCTAGTTTGGTTCAGGCATACAAATAGTAAAATAAAAACAGAATAGGTTGTAATAGGTTGAAGTTACACTTTGCTTTCTGTGTAAAGAATGTTGTCTTTACGAGGAGCTTAAAGGATCTTGTTGATGGAATGGGGGAGGCAGCTCAGTGCTGGTTTCTCCCTTTTGCTGTTGTAATAGTATGTGGCAATGACCTTGGGAAACAGAAGGAAGAGCTGCAGATCAATAAACTGGCATGTAAAAGTATATGCTGGCAATCATTATTATGAAATTGGTCACTCATCAGTTACTTCAACGGTATAGTTTATTTGAAGCAATATAAGGAAAAGGTTTTGAATGCCCCTAAATGAACAGGAAACTTCTAGAACAGAAAGATACCTGAGGGTAGCACTATTACTCAAAGCATAATTGAGAAGTTTAACCATTGGTGTGAATCCGGTGCCTGCTGCCAATAAAAGCAAATCTTCTACATCTTCCAGTTGTGATTTTCTAAAAATACCTTCAGGATTACTCAAAGAAATATAGTCTCCTGTTAAAAAACAAAATAGGACAGATATAGTACAATAAATGATAAGATTAGAAAATCATGATACCTCTATTCCCTAGATACAAGTTAGCATCATCACAGGTATTCTATAGAAAATAATAGAACAAATGAAATTGGGCAATTTGCAGCCTACACAATACTATTCTTTTAAAAAATGCATATTTTGAAAACATTTGAAAAATGAAAAAAATAATAATAGATTTTAAGATGCTCTGAGAGAGGAAGAAAAACGTCTGTCATACCTATTTGTAAAGTGTCAAGCACCGGTGTAAAAAGTCCTCCAGGATAAATTTTAATCATAAAAAATATTTGTGCCTTATCATTGGAAGAAAGGATTTTGAATGGTGATACCAAGCAAGATAATACTGGTGTGTAAGGCTTGACTATCTCTGTACCTAAAGACAGCGCAAAAGAAAAATCCATAATAATAAGCATTAAATATTCCAAACAGCTTTAGTGCAAAAAGGTACAAATATTAAGAACAAACGTATTAATATCCAGATGAATAATGAAAACCATAAACTAAGTGCGACATTCATGAACAATTTATTTCTAAATAAGCCAAAAATCTATGCATGATCATGCTATAAACTAAATGTTAAATGTTATATTATTTTGTTTGATTAGAATATTTCTCCTATCATATTTACTATCAACCTGTTTTGTATATTTGTCTCTACCCATCCTATCCAATTTATGCTATTATGGTACTTTTGGCCAAGGAATGTTAAAATGTTAAATCACTGGACTGCAGAAAATACCTTACAATACTGCATTATCATCAAATAGATGAGCAAAAAAACCCAGCTGTATGATACAATGTATAAGATATATGTTTTTCCCTTAGTCAAAGAATCAACTCCTTGTGCTTTCCTTGAAAATCAGAATTAGGACCAATAAAATCTAAAAGTAGGGTAAGATTTTCATTCCCATTACCTGTAATAGTTTGTTTGAGGTAAAGATGGTGTCCCACTGGCACTTGGAGATGAGTTCCTGGTGGTAACTCTACACAGAACAGTCTAGTATCATGAGTGACATTTGTTTTTGACAACAGCTTGCATTTCCTGTAATACAAACCTTAGGAACACAGAAACCGAGGAATTAGCTGAATTCACTTTGCTCAAGTATTAACACTTTTAAACGTTCATGCTTCAAATACATTTAAAATCTTTGTTCCTTTTAGGAATTTCAAAAATAAATTTCTCAGTGACCTGAACTCTCTTTACAGAAACAGAATGAAAATTCTAAATCTAAGTCACCGAAATCCTCTGCCTCTTACAAAGTATATCAAGCAAGTATTCTGCTCACCACTATTTTTCATATATTTCATTAATATTTTAATCTCAAAATATTAACATTTATATTTACTGGCATATTAATTATGCCAATATGTTCAAATTCTTGAGATATGGATTCAAAGTACATTTCTAGCCAAAAGGTCTGGTCCACATATTCAAGTCTTACGGTGGAAAACAAATCAATTACAGACACGATGGTGCAAAGGTATGGTAACTGATGCTATGCCTGTGTAGCAGATAAAAACCACTTTTTCTCCGAGTGGTGAATTAAACTGTCACAGTGAGACACACAATGGTCTAATCTTCGTTTATGTTGCTTTTTCATACATATTCTCCTGAAAATTTGTTCGGAAATAAGTGTGTCAGGCTACTCCTAATCAATGCTTCAACAAAAGCAAGGGTGAACAGAAGGTAGACAGAAACTCCAGGCCCAATTAGGGGACTATCACTATTTATCTTGTTTTCGAGGCACTTCTTTCTATCTTCAGAGCGTTTGTCAATATCAAAGACACCCTAACCATCATTCTGCTTCCGGCCAAAGCAAAATCACAAGTTTGACAGACATCCTGTTTTATTAATGGGACCTGTTATTATCTAAACTGCCTACAGTTGCTCGGAGGCACTGATGTTCTGAGCTACGCAGTGTACACAATTATGTACAATTCCACCAAAGAGCATCTCCTAAAACTGGCACATCCATGCAGGTATTGATTCAGATCCTGTAGAGAGAGGCTAGGTCAAAACCAAGTATGGAAGGCATTCAAGGGATGTTGTTAATTATCGTTAAGATGCGGTAATACAATCTGAAAAGCCAGCCCCGGGCTTTTTCTATCCCATCTGATACTAAACACACTTAAAGTGGGGTTATTTCGAGTTTCTTTTTCATGACCTCCTCTTCCTCCTCAAGACTGTGTAATCTTTTCTGCGTGTCCCACCTTAATGGCTTGCCCCGGCTTTCCTGAAGGTCAACTCTATACTCCTTCACAGATGTATAGAATGGGAACAGGAATTTCTTTTATACCCTAAAATTAAAACGAGGTGTGCGGAAATGAACTTTTGAGTAGAACAATAAAATGTATTACCTCTATCTGTACATTTGACAAAAGAATTATGGTTCTTTAGAGGCTGCCCAAGTTTTTTCCAGGACAAATCTTCTTTCTTCTTCAAAACAAATTCCACTTTTCCCACTTTTTCAGAAATCTGTACTAAAAATATACATAGTATTGTTCTATAGCAATACACCTACAACATTTTGCACAGGTCATGCAATTTTACAAATTGCTATCCATCAGTACGGCTGGAGGGCAATTTCATTCAGTTTCTTAAAATGGAAGGTGTAGTACAGGTAGGCCTCCACTTACAACCAATTGAGTCCAACATTTTTGTTGCTAAGTGAAACGTTTGTTAAGTACGTTTTGCCCCATTTTATGATCTTTCATGCCACATCTGTTAAGTGAATCACTGCAGTTGTTAAGTTAGTAACACGGTTGTTAAGTGAATCTGGATTTCCCCTCCCTGTTGACTTTACTTGTCAGAAGGTCATAAAAGGTGTTCGCTCACATGATCCCAGGCCATTACAAAGGTCATAAATGCGAGTCAGTTGCCAACTGTCTGAATTTCGTTCACCTGACCATGGGGGTGCTGTAACGGTCATAAGTGTGAAAAATGGCCATAAGTTACTTTTTTCAGGGAAATTGTAACTTTGAACAGTTGCTAAATGAACTGTTTTAACCCTACATTACTGAATGAAACTTTTTTTTATACATAGATAAACTTCCAAAATATTTGTGTGCCGTAGTCTGAAAGCACATATTTACAGTTAAGCAGTTTTTGGATTAGATCCCTTTGCAAGGTTATAGAATACAAATGTATAGAATAAAAAATTTAAAACAAAATATAAAGCCAGAATCTTGGGGGCAGAGAAATGTGCACATCTTTGAGTCAGTGCTGACTCCTGGTGATCACCTGAACAAATCCCTGCAAGGTTTTTCAGAAGTGGTTTGCCTTTGCCTCCATCTTACAACCGAGAGAGAATGACTGACCGAGGATCATCCAGTTGGTTTAGCTTAGGTTAAATTTTGTTATTGTGGGGTCCTTGATGCCCTCTGAGCCTTGACCGTTTTCTTGCAGACTTTTCATTACCAAACTAGGTAACATCATCGTTCCCTGATGATATTGTTATTCTTGTGTATTCTGGCCCTATTTTTGTGATCTTTTAGACTAAAGAAGAGAGATTTTTTTTAAAAAACCACCTCTGACTTGATTCTAGTATTAGTTTTGGAATGTGGAACTGTTGTAAAATTATATCTATTCCAATACAATATAATTTGTAGGAATAGTGAAGTGTCTTTTTGCTTTAGCATTTTGCAAATTCCTCAGTTTTATACTTTGGAAGCTTTCAATAAATTCTTTGTTCCTGCTTTCCTTCTATTGTTTTTTTTTCTTTTTCCACTCTAATTATTTTTTAAAAAATTAAAAATACCTGGAAAAAAATCAAAATGGAATATTCATATTACATCAGCTTTTGAGTATGTTAATCAGATAAAGCGAAAAAATCATGTTTGAACCACAAAATAATGGATTTACTTACCTATCATATCTTCATAAACTGCGTAACTCAGTTCTGAAACAGATCCATATAATTTGGTTTAAAAGTCTTTAATTTACATAAGATTATTAGTTATAAAGTCTGTTAAGCACTAAAGTAAAAAGAAAATATGAAACTGTTTAAAATGGATCATGTCGTATTTCTGTTTATGAAAGTCTGTACAATGAAAACTTACACAACGAGCTATTTGCCACAACTCCATTACTACATGAATGAGCCTTAGATTTGTGGAGTTTTCCTCTTTCCATGGTATGTAATAGTTCCAAAACTGTTTTTGTATGTAAAAACAGGCTTGTACTAACCTGGAAAAAACAAATTTGGAGCAACCACTCATGTGTAATAAGGAGCTCTGATAAAATGTATGCAAACCAGAGGTTTTCATGTAGCATCAAATCCCTGAACCCGAGCAAGAAGTGAGCATATCTGGAACTCTAATTTCCCTGGGAAAAAGAATGGATAACCCAGTGGTAGATCAGTTATGCTGTATTCCGAGTTAAATCCATGGTTTATTTAAGATGGACTTGGAAACACTCCAACATAAAATTTAGAGAATTGCTGCTTCTTACAGAAGACATTTCTGACCTACTTCAAACAATACTTCTTAGTATTTTCATGCTTTCTATATTTCTACTCATTAGATGTGCCTAATGCAAAAAACCACAGGCATGCATTTTCCATTTGCTCCCAATTACTGAAATTCGGTACTTTGAAACTCAAATACTTTGGACACCTAATGAGAAGGAAGGACTCACTGGAGAAGAGCATAATGCTGGGAAAGATTGAGGGCAATAGAAGAAGGGGATGACAGAGAATGAGGTGGCTTGATGGAGGCATTGAAGCAGTAGACGAGAGCTTAAATGGGCTCCAGAAGATGGTAGAGGACAGGAAGACCTGGAGGAACATTGTCCATGGGGTCATGATGGGTTGGACATGACTTCGCAACTAACAACAACAACAATTGACACCTAAATTCTATATTAATCTCATTTTTCAATTGGTTTAGGTGTTTTTTAAACATCTTGCTCAAGAGCAGAAACAAGTGCAAAGAAAAAAAGCTCCAAGAATAAACAATTTTTCTTCTATCACAGATTATAGCACATTTTACATCATTGGATCCTAGTCTTATGATATAAATGCAGCCTTCGCCATATACAAAAGCTGAAAAAAGCACATAATATTGGTATCCGCTGAACTTGTATTATTTTAATACAGCCATAATCCATTTATTTATTGATAAAGTATGAATTATATTAATATGCCAATAAAGAGCTTACCAACATGTATAAGGTACGAGAAGTCTTTCACAATTATTTCTCCTCTTAATGTGCATTCTTGAATATCTGCTATCACCCATTCAGAATTCATATCCTTTCAGAAGGAAGGAAAATGGGGATGGGGTATAGACAGCTCTTACAACATTGTTCTACATTATTATCACTAGACACAATCAATGGCATTTTACAAAGCAACAAGAAGCAACAAGAAGAAAGTGAGGATGAGGGAACTAAGTGAAGAATGCATATCTGGTTCAATTTAGGTTTAGTTTCAGAAGGTCATTTAAAAATGATAGAAATGTGATTTTTACAATAGTAAGAGAAGGGTCATACTACTAGTGTGGAAGTAAACTTCAGACATGCGAAGACAGCAAAAAAGATGCCTGAGGGAAGTGGGCGGTAGGTAGGTAGGTAGGTAGATGAATAAATGTGTTCTCAAGAAATGAAGATACCTTTAAACATTTTAAAATAACAGAACTGAAAAGAAACAAAGGTCAAGCCTATACTGAAAAAAGACAAGATTACAATATTGCAACTATTTTCTATCAAATGATTTATTTACCTTTTGTTTAGTGTATATTACCACAGTGACTGAATCTTGTGTCTGGAACCAGTCATAACTGAAATAAATTGAGAAAATTGTAAATTTTTCTTTTAAAAAAATATGTGCCTCCACAGGGATTTTTCTTGATGTGTGATTTATTAAGTATTTACCGTATATACTCGAGTATAAGTCGACCCGAATATAAGCCGAGGCACCTAATTTTGCCACAAAAAACTGGGAAAACTTATTGACTCGAGTATAAGCCGAGTTTTTCAGCACATTTTTTGTGCTGAAAAAAACCCCCTCGGCTTATACTCAAGTGAGATTCCCTCTGAAAAAAAAAAAATGGTGTGGAGCTCCGGAGCTGGGCAACCGCTTCCCTGCTTCCGTGTTTCCTTTGCAACTTGTAAGCATGGGGGTAATCGGAAGCAGAAAAGTTCTTGCATGAGGATATATTGTTTTTTCTTTATTTAACTGTTTTTAGGGTCGGGGGAAAGACCCACCGTCATGTGAGAATGCTCAGACACGAAATCTATCCACCTGAAAATAAGTGTGTGTGGCGGGGGGGATTTCAACAGAGGGAAGACATATAGAGAAAGCAAAAGCGACGGAAGATCCTTCAGGGGAAACTGAGGGGAAGACTCACCCTTGGTCCAGATAAGCCCCCTTCCCTGCCCCTAAGGAAGCAGAGGCAGCCAGCAAGGGCAGGCAAGCCCCACTTCACGGACTCTGTCCGTCCTCGCTCCCACCCTGAAGGATCTTCCGTCGCTTTTGCCTTCTCCCTATGTCTTCCCTCTGTTAAAATCCCCCCCACACACACACACACACTTATTTTCAGGCGGATAGATTTCGTGTCTGAGCATTCTCACATGATGGTGGGACTTCCCCCCCTAAAAACTGTTAAATAAAGAAAAAACAATACATCCTCATGCAAGAACTTTTCTGCTTCCGATTACCCCCATGCTTACAAGTTACAAAGGAAACACGGAAGTAGGGAAGCGGCTGCCCAGCTCCGGAGCTCCACACTATTTTTTTTTCAGTGGGAATCTGACTCGAGTATAAGCTGAGGGGGTTTTTTTCAGCACAAAAAATGTGCTGAAAAACTCAGCTTATACTCGAGTATATACGGTAATTGTCAGGAATAATCATAGGAATAATCTTAGGCCTCCTTAAACTGAAGGAAAACATCACAAGAATTCTGATAAACAAATAAGATATTGAGACTTCTATTCTATCTTACCATCCATTTATAGAAATATAAATAAATTGATATCAACAATCACTTAAACATAAAACTTCCAGTCTCGTATTCTTATTTTGAACTACATTAGGTAATACACTGTAACAATACATCAATTGTTTATGGAAATTTTCCAAGAGAGCTATTTAAGTACTGTGAACTGCAACTGAGTTGTGAAAACAAATAATTTGGCTTGACCGCTATTTATATAAACAATGTTTAATTCAAAGTATGAATCCTGACCGTATAAAATGGCTTCCTAGGTTCCTATACCCCATTAAGTTTTATAGGTAGAGTGGAGAATTAATTCTCAACCAAATCAACATTATGTGATCTGTTCTGACCAACAGACCTGTCTTGATGACTCTGAACCAATAGAAATCTTTAACACTTTGTGTCAGAGAACTAAACTAAAAATGTTACTTGCATTAGAGTCAATCTACAAATTGTGAGACTTAACCCCCAGATGTGGACAGTGGCTTGAAACTGTCTATATTCAGTTGATTGTCTGAAACAACTAAGCAATACTGGCATCATTAAAGGTGTATGACAGAAAACCTTGAACGTACTACTATATCATAATTATACTGCAGCATCTGAAACAATGGACTACCATTGCTCAACATTTATACTTAGACTGATTTATCTTTTGGCTTTGACCAAAACTCTTCCAAACAACCCCAGATAGAAGAACCAAATATTTATCTATTCATTTTTCTGAAGCATACCCACAAGGCAGGAGAATGCTTCTGTGTAATGAGAATAATGCTTCTGAGCAAATGATAATAGATTTTTGCCATCCTGAGCTACCTACTCCAACATGAACATTCACAAGTCTAATTTAAAAAAAAAAATAATTATCCTTCCAAGGGACTTCATAATTATCAACTCCAAGAGACTTCACAGAAATATTCATGAAGCTTTCTTGACAAAATGCAAAATGGTTTCCTGATGCCTTGTTTTCTTCTGACCTCTTAATCTATTCTATAGCCCTGGGCAATCTCTCACCCAAGCACTAGCAGACCAGACTCTGAGAAAAAAGTTAGGTTAAAATGGGGGGAAATTAATCTCTACAATACTGGCTGATTTGTTCCAATTACTAAATAAATTATATAATATACTTCTAATGTATTTTTAATCAGTCCTTCCTTAAAATAAATAGAATTCCACTTAATGCTGAAATATGACAATACCTGGGAACTATTTCTTTGAAACAGTCATCCAAAACTTTTTTTTCTGGAAGTATACCTACAAAATATAAGAAGTACAGTAATATACAATGGTTAACATTATTCTAGCATTAAGAATTTATCAGACTAAATTACTCCTCGGGACAGCAGGAAAAACAATGGGGAGAATATATTCCTGATTTTCATGAACAATGGGGTTAGATGAAAAATACTATTAATTTTGTTATTTATCATTTTGTTGAAATAATCATAAAAACTGATGGAGATGGCTACTGGAAATAATTAAGAACTTCCATTTTCAAATTTGTTTGTTTAATATAAATATTTGATTACACAATCCTAGCATAAAAAGTGGGAGGGACACCTTACACTAAACTATTATTATTATTTAAATTTATTATGACCACCTGCTCCAAATGTCTTGGGTGGCCTTTTGGGTGGACACAGAAATGTCCAGAACTACAGAAATGAAGAAAATATTGGCTTGCAGGTCACTTTTTAAAAAGCCACATGAAATGGAAAAACCTTGCCATATAATTTCTTTTTATATCAGATGAATCGTGAGTATTTGCATATCACTTATGTTGTATGTTGTCATTTCAAATTGTAAATGAAACTTTCAATATGTACAGCAGATGCATATTCAGAAACATCAGAAGGAGTCATTAACAAGGTTGCTAAACAGTTCTCACTGAAGAACCCATAAAAGAACTTACGGATCCTTGAAAAGCAACTTGGACCATACAACAACACTTTTTTTGTGCTTGCACAAACTCTCCTGAGTAGAGGGGTAAAAAGAGCACTACCTCCAGTACATGCAAGGGAACACAGTACAAACCTCAATGCTGGGTAATGATTCTACGATAATCAGCTAAATATAATTTTCAAAACTTATTTCAACATCTTGGATTTCCTTACATAATCCTCTTTAGTCTGGCTTGACTTTAATAGTGGTGGAAAAAAACCCTTACATTGTCATGGTGCATTGGGGTTGGGTGCGTCAAATAAAGATTCACTCTTAGGTGTTTCCGAGTCTTAAAATTATGTTTGCATATTTTTCTTTTACTAAGATTATCATACCTAGATTGTAAAAACCCAAACAACCATAAATTGGCAGCAAAGATAAATTATCAAGCACTAATAAACGTGTTGTTGAATGTGTTGTTGAAACTGCTGGCTAAAGAAACAATCCTGGATAAGAAATAACAAAGCGGAAAAACAATTACAAAAAAATAAAAAATCATTTTTATCAACAGGATTGTGGGGAACTAGACAGCCTGTGATATATTATCATTTCAGTTGTGTCATAAATTCAGTTATTTACCTAAATAGATGAACAGAATTATCACGGGTGGGATATTTAGCTAAATAGATCAACAAATTACCACGTGTGGGCAAAAGAACAGTCGAAGCAGGAGCAATTTCTGACTTCTTGCTGGCTTCCCCACTGACTTTGCTTGTGGGAAGTTGGCAGGGAGAAAGTCAATGAGGAAGGGTTGCAAGTTGCTTGGCTAAGTCTTCCCTACCTATGGTCATCCCCAAGTCCCTCTGCACTTGTGTCATGCCAGCTACTCATACACCCCTATGCACCCTCCCTAATTCATGCCACTATCCTGCACATCATTCCTACGTGTACTTCACACGCCCTGCTCCATCTGCATTGTCCCTCCACACTTAACCCTTGCCACACTTCTCAGGCCCTCCCCTCGCACCCTCATGCACTGTCTCTAACCCTTACCTCTCCTCTTACACATCCTCTCATTCCCTTACCTACCAGGCAGTAGCCACTTACCTGCCTGCTGGCCTTGGATTTACAACTTCCTGCCAGCTTCCCCAATAATTTTGCCTGGGGGAAGCTGGCAGGGAGTGTCAGAAATCATAACTGGAAATAACAATCATGTGACTGTGGCTGACCAAAGCAGCACGGCATGTTGAAGTGGTCACAATTTTTCCAAATTTCAATCCAACAGAAGTAATGAGAGAATGGGAGTCTAGATTCTTCCTATAAAACCATTTGAGTGAACAAAACTGTTGCCCTATGATGCACCATTTCACCCAGTGGAAGATTACAAACAGACAAACCTACGTTTTAATTATTATATAGATGAAAGATAATAAAGGTAACCCTTTTCCTTGTGTTTGACATGTTATTAATATTAGTAGTATTATTTTTAACAAATTTTAATGGATTATTTTTACTGTAATGAAGTATTGTACATCATAAAAATGGACCACCTTCTATTAATAACTTCTTCATAACACCTCTGATACTAACATAAGCCATTTCCCCACTAGTAATTTACAAAGCATCGTACAGCTGCTGTTCTTGTCCTTGTTATTGTTATTTTGGCATAATGAAGCCTAAATGGGTCAGGAAGATGCTTTCAATTGTTAGTAGAAAACAACTGTAGAACACCTAGTTTCTGGTCTGGATCCTTGACACCATTTCTTTTTCTTTTGTTTCTAGAAGGACGCTAAAAGGAAAACTTCTTCCTTCCTCTTCCTCTCTAGAAAATGTGCAGTCCATAATCTAAGTCTGTGATTTAGCCCAGAATAAATCCGAACCTAAGTACAAATCCAAAATAAACGCATTTAGAAAATAGCCAAGGACACTACATAAAGCAATACAATTGCCATGTTGGTTGCAGAAAAAGGTACCAGCAACATCAAAATTATTGTTCATTCTTACTGAAGGAAAGAAAACAAAGTCTCCACACCACAGTAAAATAACAAAATATACCACAATACTGTACATCCTCATTCACAGTAAAAGATGCTTCTATTTATTAACCACTATAGCTTTTTTTCAATGTAGCATGACCTGCTTTATTCTTTATAGAAACTGAGGAATTTGATTAATTCTGGGATTCTAGTTTATTATAGTTTTTTTGATTTTGCAAAAGAATAGGAAAATAGTCAAAGAAAAATAGAAGAGACCAACAGGTCATCTGGTGATTTTAGCCATGCTAAAACAGGTTTAGAAATAAATTTGGTTACTTGGCAATCTCTGGAAACTAACTGGATATTTACAATATTATTGTATCAGATTAAAAATTTGCACTTCTGCCTCTCTCTGTATGATAATTACTGTAATACTAAAAGTATAGGATACTTCAAGCTGACAGTTATGCTGAATTATCAATTCACCGCTACATTAAACAAATCAATGTATTTCAGAGCTACTCCATCCACAAGACAGTCCCTTTGTCTAACGAGATGCAAAAATCAGATTATATATGGCCTCCCTTTTCATTACACATAATCCTCGATTTACAATCGGGCACTTAACAACCTTTCAAAATTATGACAAACACAGGAAAGGTTACCTATAACCCATCCTCAAAGTTACACCTCCCGTGATCGCATTTTGGACCATTGGCCCCTGTTCACACTTACAACCAGTTGCCAAGCATCCTTGTGATTGCCATTTGAAACTTCTCTGCTGGCTTCCCCAGAAAGTCAATGGGGAAGCTGGCAGGGAAGTTTTCAAACTGCTGTTGCCTGGTAAAGGATTTGTCTCCCCTCTGTGCATTGAGGGGAGAGGACACTTGCAGTGGGTTTGAGAAACAAAACCTGGATCATGAAGATCCAAGATTTTTTTTTTTTCACCAGTCCAGCGTGGGAGTTTCCACCCGCCTTCAATGCACAGAATGAAACTATAGCACTGGGTTTACAGAACGGAAGCCTGGATTTTCAGGATGCAAGCTTTTTGCTTCAGCCCAACACCTCCATGCACAGAAGAGAACTCCAATACTGGCCTGAAAAAAGACATTTGCATCCCGTATTATCCAAGTTTCTTTCCAAACTTTCTACAATTCAAAAACATCCAGGCTTCTAGACAGAAATGTTTCTGAATGGTAGAAAGACTAGTATATAGAGGGGAGGGAAACTCCTGTGGGGGGAGGTCCAAAGTTTCCTTTCTCCGGCCCAGTGTTGTTCTCTTCTGCACATGGAAGAAAGAGTGGTAGACCAGAGAAACAAAACTTGGGATCTGATTTTTGTTCCTCTGATTCAACGCAGCTCTTTTCTGTGCACAGAATCATCAAATTAAACTTTGATATGCATGTCTGCAGCCCTTCCCATGCTCAGGAATATAATTTAGAACACAGGCATGGTTTAACAAAGGATCTAAAACGTGCTTTGAATTTCCAGCCATTTATGATCTAATCCCCCAGTTAATGTAAAAGATATTTAAAATACCTCTGTAAAACAACTGCATGTTCTATGATAGACCAATATAAGCAAATAAAGTTAAACCTATTTAATAAACATTTTTTAAAATAAATTGAGATCACTTATTTCTTGTTTCTTTAAAAACGCTTATGCCTTAAACCAAATTTTGAATTTCTATCAAGATGAATATGTATCTTAGATAAAAGATATTTCTCTTGGGAAAGAATGAGTTTCTTGTAAAAGAAATCAATGTTAGGTATTAAATTGCCTAATTTAGAGAACATCTGTTTCCTCTTAGAAAAACATCTAAGTTCTTTGACATTCCAGAAAATGATTAAAATATGTCAAAAATACACTTTAAGCAGTTATTAGAATCATAGATCAAGGGCAAAAATAATTACTTATTACTTGTGATAAATGTTTAAAATAGCTGGAAATGAAGCATAAACAATCACAAAGGGAAAAAAAACTCTGAAAACTAAAAAAAGATTTTTCAAACCAAAGGAAAATACAATGAAAAAAAGGGAACTGAAAAAAACAAAAACAAAAAAATAATAAAAACTCTTCACCTACCCCAAGCCAAGGTGCCTATCTTCCTCTAGAAAAATACTAAATATTTCAATACTACCACTTATTTTCTTCAGTTGATTCTAAAACAATAAGCTTCTGTCCAATTTAATAAGCCACAGGAATCATTGGAAAAAGAAATTACTCCATTTTTGTTTTGTTGCTAAATGAATTTTACTGAATAACTTCTGCTTCTAAAACATTTGTGTAGGCAGTTATGAAAAAAAAAAATAATCTTTTTAAAATATTTCTTACCAAAGTTCCATTTGCTAAGAACCCACTTAGCAAGATATAAGCCATATATAAACCCATATTATAAGATCTCAAAAATATATAAACCCATATTATAAGATCTCAAAAATCTCACAAAATAGGATTGGGAGTTTATACTGAACAGAAACAGGTGTCTGTACAATAAGCACTTTTTATTTTATTGATTTATTTATCAAATTTATCAAACTGCCCATCTCACTTTCAATTTTTAGCTTATTTTCGTTCCTGCTTCCCTTTTAAAAAACAGACTTATATTTCTCCATAAATACAGTTACAAACTAATTTTGCTCAACATTATAAGGAATATTTAAAAATCATAAATTTCTATCAACTGGGCCCTGTAACATCCTGCTGAATGTCTTTCTTCTTTAAAACTGGTTCTCATTCCTTTATATATTTCAAGTTGAGTCATCCTTGTTTTGTGTGAATCAATAATGGGTTAGTGCTACCATTTTCTGACCTAAAATACCTCCTTCATCTCTGAAAAGCACTGTTTCACATAATGTAGTGAATTTTTTATAAATTCAGTTTTTTTCTAGAAGGCTATAGGTGTTTTTTTAGTTTACTTTATTGTCATTGCACCTCGTACAACAAAATCAAACACCATCTTCAGTGCACATCATGACTATGACCATGAAAATAAACACAAACACACATCCTTCACCCTCCACACATTAAATCTAAAACCTCTGACACCGCACCAACACTGCACTATACAGTAGAATTCAAAAGAGCTACTGCTCTGGGATAGAAGCTGTTTTTCAGCCTGTTTGTCCTTGTTTTTATTATTCTGTACTGTCTGCCAGATGGTAATAGTTCAAAAAAAGGGTTCCCAGGATGAGATGGATCTTTGAGAATGTTTTGAACTTTCTAAAGGCAGCAGGAGCTATAATGTTCTTCCAAAGAGGGGAGAGGGCAACTAATGATCTTCTGGGCAATGACGTTAACCCTCTGGGGTGCTTTCCAATCTGCCATTGTGCAATTGGCAAACCATACAGAGGTACAGTATGTTAAAATGCTCTCTGTGGTGCAGCGGTAGAAGGTCACCAGCAATTTTTAATTCAGTTGTTGTTTTCTGAGAAGTTTCAGATAGTATAATCTCTGCTGGGCCCTTTTGACCAGGGCTGCAATGTGGGCACCCCAGGTCAGGTCCTCTTTTAGGGTAACACCCAGAAACTTAAAACTGGCCACTTGCTCCACTCGGTCTCCATTGATAAGCAAGGGCTAGATGTCTGATCTGTTCCATAATTGATGGGAAAGTGCTTCTGAAGTGGAAAAGTCCCACCAAGTTTTCTCAGTCGCCTTTTCTACTCAGGAATAATTTCAAAGCTAAAGCTCTGTACTGTTCTTCAGTTTGCTCAAGAAACGGTTTTCCCTCAGGAGGGGGTGATCCTTGTTTTATCTTTTCAACTTCAGACCTACAATTTATCACCACAAAGCAGCATTGTAAATGAAGTGAAACAAAAAAGATTGTCTGCTTACAGATAAACTCTTAACTTGGGAATGATCTAGTACCAATCGATACCAAGCCAACCAGAAGTCCAAAAAAAGCTCAAATTAGAAGATTCTTCTACAGGTAGTCCTTAACTTACAACAGTTCGTTTAGTGAGTGTTCCAAGTTACAACCGACAAATGTGACTTATTACTGCTTTTCAGTTATAACCTTTGCAGCATCCCCGTGATCATGTGATCAAAATCCAGATGCTTGGCAACGGGTCCATATTTATGACCACCGCTGTGTCCTGTGGCCATGTGATCCCCTTTTGCAATCTTCTGACAAGCAAAGTCAATGGGGAAGCCACATTCACTTAGCAACTGGGTTACTAAGTTATCAACTGCAGTGATTCGCTTAACAGCTGTGGCAAAAACAGCCATAAAATGGGGCAAAACTCACTTAACAAATGTCTCACTTAACAACAGAAAATTTGGGCTCAATTGTGATTGTAAGTCAAGGACTACCTGTACAACGATGCAAAACTTTACCAAACAGAATCAACCACAATCTTACATTCGTAAATAAGCATGTTTCTATGTATTATCTTTCTCCATTTTTAGGAGAGGTGGAGTAGAAGAAAGCGTAAATAAACTCTGCTATATGATATTCAAGAAAGGTAGTATAAGAGTTGGAAGTAAAAACAAGGGAGAAAATCAAGAACAGAGCCATTGGAACAGACTTTCTGTAAAAAGGCCAAAAAAGAATTCATAATAGTACATTCTCATTCTCTCTTTTTTTAATAATGCTATTATTTTTAGACATGGCATAAACGGTAAGAAAGGGGGGTAAAATATAATAAAAACCTAATTGCCAAGGCAACGCATTTACTTCCTATGAAGCATGAGGCCTTTTTTCTCTCTCAAATTGTCTGATGCTTTTAAATGTACTTCAAGTCCCTTTTTGTTATTCATCGCCACACCTATGGAACATTGCGGCCCAGCTGGTAGAAAGGATTACAATAGTGAACTGGAGATAGATGGTATGATATTTCAGTAGGAAATCCAGTACAGTACAAGATTTTGCTACTCCATAGATGAATTTCCTTTTCTATATTGTACGCAAAAAAAAAATGCTGAATGTTTATCATACTTACCATTCAAGGTCCTGTTTTCTTCAGTTACAGGGAGACAAATTTCTGTAAAGTATGCAAAAAAATACTGTAGTGATCATAATAAAGAAAATCTCTTCCGATATGATACTATGTGCAAACATTCTGGGCAAAAAAAAAGTGCCAAAAGCTTTATTCAAGAAAAAATAACCAAGAGTTGAATAGCAACCACACAAAATATCAGCTCTAAGAAATGTGAGAACTAAACTGAAGAGAAAGCTACTTCCAACGACATGAAGATGCTTCCTTCACAACAACTGCAATCATTTTAAGTGCATGAAATGTGAGTAATGTTTGTGTCCGTAAAAAGTATACTAGTATTACACTCTTAGCACGTAGGGTGTCATTTAGTGAATGACAAACACACTTGGCATCTACTGGAGGATACAAAATCATGATAGCCAAACTGCACGAAAATTTCATTTACTCCATGGCTATGCCATTAGTTGGTATCTATGAAAGTGCTGAAACATTGGCTAAGATGATAGCTCATAGTTTGTCGCACTGTGGCAGTATCACAAGAAACATCAATAGGACAGAGGTACAAAAATGAGCCATGGAATGAGCCCCCTTTCAAAGAAGATGAAGTCAAAATATATGGACATTTCAACATATGGGGAATCGGTGGCTCTGAGGGGGGACTACAGCCATACAAAGACTTGTGTTATTTGAATTGTCTTCAAACAAATCAAAACTCCTCAAGGCTAATGCCACCAATTTAACTCTTTAATATCTCCTCCCAAAATATGCAAAACTAGAATCAAAATGTTCAACCATATCTACTCTGATGACGTCATTTTTCATAGTTCTTCCATCTCTTGAACAAAATGGAATGCAGTCTTTTATATCAACAGAGGGAGATGTAATGGGAAAAAGTGTCTAATGATTGTTTTTAAACTGCAGCTTTTTATACTTTCTATCACCAATAAATAAATAAAAATATGATTTAAAAAGTAAGAAAAACTAAAAAGCAGCCTTTTAAATTGGGTTGAATACACACTCTGCAAACCCCAGTAAAACCCATGACTGTCAGAAGCTGTGTACCCTCAACATAAAACACAGTGTTTAAAACACTGGTAAATTTTGACAACACTAGTGTGCAGCTGACTAGCGTGGAATGCACTATTATTCCTCCTAATGATAATACCAGCATCCAAAGACACAGATTTATGTGATTTGTTTATTTATCCTTAAAGCTACTGCACCACTCCAAACACAGCAAGAAGGCACAAGGGAAAGATTGCACAGAACTGCTTTGGAACAAGGACCGGATGCAGAGCAAAACAATTAAAGGGAAAAGCATCCACCAGCTGGGGGGAAAAATGAACAATAATCACTCACAACCCTAGGAATTGTCTAGGAAACCTAGTCCCTGAATCTTAATTTAATCGTGTAAAAGTTGGGCAAAACTGGCTTGTTTTATAAGCTGTTTGTGCTGTTGTTAATGTTTCCCAACACTCGATTATGATTCTGATGCAAATAAGTCATTATTCTGCTAGGTCAAATATCCATTCTACATTATCCAGACAGCGTAAACTGGACAGCAACAGCAAAATTCAGTGTTTGAGAGATTTCTCTAAATTGATTAGATAATCAGTTTTAAAGAAGACAAAGATGTCAACACAATGTTCACAGGATAAGTAGCATCAACTTCAAACACATGGGTTTCTTATTACTGAGTGGGGGGGGGGGAAACATTCATAATTTCACATCGGGACATTTAAAGATGCTATATAATTACGAAACATGAAATATCTCTAAGCCAGCAAAACCCTCTTCCATGACGTTCAAATGGTGCAGGTTAAACAGGTGTTCATACACATCTGCAGGGAGGAGTATTTCAGAACCATCCACTCTTCACAAAATCAGGGGTTAAGGAATTAATTGGAAGTCAACTGTTAGTAAAACATGACATTGGCAGCAACACACATGAATTTATGCCTCAGCTCTGTGAAACTGTAAAGGATTGCTCAGAAAGTTGGTTTTGATGCACAAAGCACCTTGGAAGCAAGTACTCATATGTTTGTCTTTTGTTTTTCTCTCTTTTGTTTTTCTTTGCTAACCTATAGCAACCGACTGAAGCAATGTAGCCACAACTCAGGTCTTTACTAGCAATAAGGTACTATGATGTGCTTCTGTAAAAGTCACATCACAGCTACTGCACAAAAAAGTCATAAATATGGAGACATGTTGGCTTTCCATATTCTCCCTAGAAATCATCAAGTCATAGCTTACACACACACACACACACACACACACACACTAATGTCATGTATAATATATTGTGTATAGATAAATTATGACTGAAGAAACTGATACTTTTCCAAAAGTTATGGTCATACTGCAGTATTTTATCTCTAACAATATCCATTATCCTTCTCCATTTTAAACAGCAAAAAAAAAAAATCTTTTAAAATCTCTGACATATTTAATTGCGCTTCTATTATTGTTTTTTCTGTTTTAAAATACATGTTAGATCAGGGG
The DNA here is from genome assembly GCF_049901715.1 of Pseudonaja textilis. Lineage (NCBI taxonomy): Eukaryota > Metazoa > Chordata > Lepidosauria > Squamata > Elapidae > Pseudonaja > Pseudonaja textilis. Next base: position 112,153,560 of record NC_141990.1, read on the forward strand.
GTCTTCAAACTTGATAGTTTTAAGAGTTATGGACTTCAACTCCCAGAATTCCTCCTCCAGTCATATTAGCTAGGGAATTCTGGGAGTTGAAGTCTACAAGTCTTAAACTTGCCTAGTTTGAAGACCCTCGTGTTAGATTATCCATTATTATTTAGTTTTTTTCTCATTAAAAATGTAAATTTCCTAGTGGAATGCAAAATTAGCATACATTAATTGATCATCAGAAACAAATCAGATTACAAACATGAAATATTCTGAATAGCTTTCTTAGGAATATTAAAATATGAAATCAGCAAAATAGTAATACATTGCAGAAATTGAGGTGTAATGTACACATAGTTATTTAGTAGCAGTATTTTTCACAATGAAGCACGGCAAATTTCTGCCAATTACTTGATTACCTTGTGTGTAAGAGCAGCAATAACACAAATCTCTATATATTCTTGGCCAGCATTTTTAAAAAAAATCCACTATAAAGTAGAAAACCACATGCCTTCTATATAACATTTTGGAGAGTTTATTGACATTGAGTCTTGTATTTAAAGTTAACATATGTAATTTTTCATAAAGCTAGGCATCCTGATATTCTTTATATATTCTAAGGATAAAAACACCCTCAAGTTAACCTCTAATAACTCCATAAACAAATCTGTACTATTTTCCTGGCAACAGCAGTCTACCACTGTCTAATTCCAGAATATTGTTTCCATTTACCGTCTATTCTATATATCTGAAACTCCTTAATAGCAAACTTAGTTTCTAAGCCCAGTTAAGTCAGCCAGGTGCTACTGCTGTTGAGACATGTTATACAAGACCACGCCAATCATTCTTGACTCAGGTCACTGAAATTGAGCACACCTTATGGAATAGAGTATACCTTTTAGAGAAGCTGCTGGTTTCAGGGCTATTCTTCCAACCAAGCATTCTTTCAGCATCGATTCATAATTGACCCAGCGATGAACCTGCAAGGAAAAATGTAAGCTTCTATTTGACATTTATGTTCATCTAACATACTTGATAACTTACTTCTAAATAACCATGAAAATATTCTAAATCCCATCAATTAAGCAACACTAATAACCAAATTGGTAAGTGAATAAAAACATACAGGCAGTCTTCAACTTACAAATGTAATTGAACCCAAGATTATGGTCATAACTCATTGTGGTCATTAAGCAGGTCACTACACAAAATGCAAGTTTACAATTATTTTTTTTGCAGAGTTGTGAAGTGGCACCATGGTTGTTAAGCAAATCCATTATACCCATTGGTTGCGTTTTGCCAGAAATTGGCAGAAAGAAAACCGTCAAAAATTGCAGATACATGAGTGCAGCATGCTACAAATGGATGTAAAAATGAACTAACTGCCAAGCATCCAAAATTTGATCATGTGGTTGAGAATGGGCAGGATGGCTTATGGCCATCATAGGTAGCTTTTGAAGGGTCCGCTGTAAATTTGAACAATTGCTAAACAAACAAGTCGAGGGTTACCTGTAATTCCTGAGCTATATATAACATTTCCTATTCCACACATTAATTCATAGCAGGAATAAATGAGGAAAGGAATTATGCCTTTCCTCCTCAGGTGAACTCTAAATATGTAATCCATTTTTTTCAAAACTAACCGTAACTATGTTGTGCATTTTATTTTTATTTTTTTTAAAGAGAACTTCAGTTCACAACATTCACTTTAACCTGAGATGAATTTCTCCTAGGTAAGGTAGATAAGTTTATCTATGTATCTGTGCCTCTGTGTCTGTCTATGTGGAGGTAGAGAAAGAAAGAAAGATTGTGAGCCTTGTTGGTTCACTTCCTTTGGAATGCTTTAAATTTATGCTATAGTTATTAATAACTAGTTATTATAATAATTATATTAGCATATTGGAGGTGGTAACCCTTTGAGAGCTGTATGCAATGAAATTTCATTTTAATGTATGGCAATTAGTATACATTCAAAGTGACAATAAAGTTATTCTAAGTCTAAGTCTATCCCTTAAAATGTAATGTTTTAATGAGATGCACTACAAAGCAGCGGTTTTTTTCTTCTTGTTCCTAGAAATTGAACACCAACTAACTCTGCTGCTACCTGATCAAATAAATCTGTGCCATCAGTTCCTGCAGCTTTCATTAACTCAACTTCTCCACCAGGGTGATACTCCATATATGGTGTTACGTTATACACAAGCCCTAGAAAGCAAAGAACTATTATTAAAAATACCATTTAAATGAGGAGTTTGCTGAAAACTAAAAGTAGTATAAAATGTCATGTTTATTTTGAACAAAGACTGAAACAATGAAGCTGGTTATGCTTTGCTGGTTGTGTTAGCTGAATTGAATGGCATAAAAAAACATTTATTCTAAAAATAGTTGTCAAAACATTTCATCCATGACAATGGACCTCAAGTAAATACATAACTATAATCCTGTATAAAATAGTTATTTGTTTATTTTTAAAAAATGTTAAGTCACACTTCATTTCCAAGTGATTTCTGGGCTCTGCATAAAGCACACAGTAAAATGGAACATTGTAATACAACCTACTAAATTAAAAAAAAATAGAATGACCTTCTAATGAACTAAGTCAGAAACCAACTGAAAGATAAATTGGCAAAATATTCCTGGTTCCAAGGCAGACATACATATTATAGGCTATGGCTATATAGTATTTGCATTTTTTGTTATTTGTACTAGGAATGCCATCTAGTGCAAAATATTTATATTGCACATAAAACAGCTTACATTAATATTATACATTATCTCTAAGGTCAGCTTCATTTACTTTCTATGCTGACAAATGAATTTTATCATCTCTTTCATCATAAAGCATCGGGATGTATTAGTATACCTTGTATCCCTGCTTGTTCAAGGAAAAAAAACAAGTTAACACATGCCTAAATGAGCACAGGCGAAACATCTTCACTTGATAACCCTATGCAGCCATTTCTCTACTGAAAAGGAATAATACAATAATTCCTAATAGAGAGGACTGCCTGTGTTATGATAAATATACTTGATCTATGTTTAATTTGAATTTCATAATTTTAATCTTATGAAGTTTTACATTTTTATAGATTTCAGTTCAATAGTAATTTTATGACAGACAACATAAAACCTATTTCACAACTTCATAGCTGGTATCCATATACTGTAATTTACAAATGTAGAGGTCATTCTTAAATTATAATCATGAATCCCACAGCTAATACTATAGATTCGCCTTTGGAGAGATGGGCAGCATTCAAGTTTAATAAATAAATAAGTAATGCAGTACATTTTTAATTTTATGTTTGTTAAAGATCAAAATATAGTTTACTAATAGATAATAAAATAATGGTGAATAGTATTGGCTGCATATTTGAACAGATAATGTCCTATGTCAGGGGTGTCAAACTCAAGCCCCAGAGGGTGCTTAGACCCTGGAAATAGAGAAGGACTGGCCCATGGTGCTTCTGCCAGAGAAAATGAAGCTTGGGAGGGCTGTGTTTTTGCTGGCAGAGGTTGCAGGAAGCTGTCGTAGCCGAAAATGGAGCTCAGGAGCCCATTTTCTCTGGCAGAGCACTCAGGCCACAAGTGCCCCCCGACACAAGTGACGTCGAGATGGCCATGCCCACCCTGGCCACGCCCTGCACTCCCCCAGGTCAAACACAACCCTGATGTGGCCCTCAATGAAATCGAGTTTGACACCCCTGTCCTATGTCCTTTCTTCTTCAGTTTGGCTTTTTTTTTTTCTGGCAAACAGAAATCAAGGAAATTTCCATACTCTAAAAGTTTTTAAAGCTGAAAGTCACTTCAGCTGATCTCCTCCGAACAATATCCATTGCAAGCCTTTTCGTTTTTTTACCTGAAAGTTGCAAACTGCATATAGAACATAATGTAAATCAGAGGAATGAAAAGATTTTGGGACAACTTGATCACCAGCACAATTCTCCACATGACCTATAAGCAGTAAAGGCAGCTGACAAATATGTACACTCCTGTTCTCTTCCTATTTTGAACTCTCCACACATTCTGGCAATTGCCTGAAAGGAACTGTGAGCAAATTCCACACTCACTAAGTGATGATGTTACCTATTCAGGTAATGAAATGTCTGCCACCAAGCAACCAAACTCAGAGACCACCAAGGCTTTCATAGAGAATATTCTAATTACTTAAATAAATGTTTGAAGAAATCATGAAAGGCCAAAAAATGTTCAATATATGTTGATATTTATCTAGGATACAGTACTTCACCATCGTATAGTTTCATCAACAGCTTTTTCATAATTACACTTGGTACAACCATCTCTGTATGCAGCCATCTCTCTGTGTATCTCAATTATACTGTTATCAGTGGTGCAATTGATCCTGTAAATCAGAGATTATTTTGATTGCACATTCTGCCCAGAAGCTCCCTGGGTGATTCTGAACCCATCCAATCTCACAGTTATTATGGGGAAAATACAAAAAGGAAACATTATGTATGTCTATTGTTTATGAATGAAAGGTTCTCAATCAAATAATAAAAAAAGATCTGCTCTTTCTTCATTCAAAAAAATTCTAAGTGATATTACTATCTCTCCCATTACACTTAGGTGTTATATTTATAGGGCGTTAAATGATATATGATTCAAGCCATCCAAACATATAAGAGCTGAAGCACCAAAACCACTAATACCTATACTAAATTCAGTTTCTCAGACAGGAAATTCCAAGGAACAGAAAAAAATACGGTTCGTAAAAAAACAGGATGTCCACGAATTGAGCAAACCACATCTCTTTTTTCATTAAAGCTGTTCCTCTTTTTTTTCAAGCTTCTGCAAGAGCTTGAAAAAAAGTTTCTTTAAAGAATCAATTTATTAAAATTACAGTTCTTAAAGCAACATTATCCGTGTTCACATGCTAGTGCAGTTCTGTCCCCAAATTGAGGCTGTTTGGGGTGCCACACTCACAAAGGATTGAATCACTTCGGAAATCATTTGAAAAGTATGCACAACCCTACAAAATACATCTTCTGAATACTACTAAGCACAGAAATAAGTCTTGCAAAGGATATCTAATAGGATTGTGCAGCAAATGCTAAATGTTTTATTAGCTATGCATAAAACACAAGATATTGTATCTGCTTAAAAAGCTTCTATTCCTCATATTTTTTCAAATTACCTGCTCCTAAGATTTATTATCCTATATCAGTTATTAAGATATAGTAAAGAACAAACAACAGAACAACCCACCTCTAATACATATCCAACAGTCATCCCTTTTATTATGTTTCATAAGCTCTTCTTCAGTAACTTCTAATAATCTTCCTTTTAGACCAGTTAGATCTTTTCCACTTTTGGTTAACCGTATCCAGTCCATAAGACTTCGACCTGATTTCAAAGGTACCTAAAAAGAGAAGAGGAAAATAAAGAACATTAACAAAATAAATAAAATAGACATAGCATATTTAGATAACATATGGCAGATGAGGCAGCCTTGTACAGCTCGCTTTTTTAAAAAAAAAATCCACTGGCACTAAATGTCACCACAAGTAAGGATCTGCTGCCAGATTTTCACAGCTACTTCCAGCCTGAAGAACATGGTGCCATGTCTCCATTGCCTCACCAATGTCACTGTTCCATTGCTGATTAGCACATCAGGTATTCATTCCTTTGTGATTCACAATTATTTTTTAAATATCAGTCCATCCCTTTCAACTCTACATTTATACAGTAAATACAATTTCTCTTTACTTTTAATTTGTCACAAATTGTACATAGTGAATCCAAAGCTATACACAATTGCACAGAGTAGCCTTCAGAAGGACATCTAGGCTATGTTGAAAAGATGATGAATGATTTATAAAGTATATATTCCATATCATATGGCAATATAGAGTCTTTTTCTAACAAAATTGGAAATTATTGAATCTAAGCAGAAGAAGCACTACATACACTACCTTGAGTTCCTATACAAAAGTTGCAATAAAATTGTAATCAATCAACACATCAATAAACACACTTATGGCATTCCATAAAGCTGAACTATAGCATCCAACACAACTAGTCATTATAGCTAGAGCTAGTGCTCTGCTACATATGGAAACTCAATAGCCCTCCATTACTAGGAAAGACAGTAAAGTAATAAATGGGGTACAATTTAGGTAAATGACAAAACTGAGAGATGTCAACAAGTGCTGTTTTCAGGATATTCAAGGGTCACAACATAATTTCCTTAAAAGATACTTCTGGTCTATTTTTTCTCAGCATATAAACTTCAGTTCATATTAAAGCAAACTCTGAAATTACGTCAATGTTCCAAAGCTCACATCATAAATATTCATCTAGTAACTGGCACACAAAGTAAATTGCTAATCAATTCAATTTTTTAAGATAAGTATATTACACAAGGAGCAGGAATTGAGTAAGAAACAGTAGGCCAGAGATATTAAAGGCACAATGTTAAAAAAAAAAAGGAAATGGTTATTTTCCTCTACTTTCCCAGAAGAGGCACCACACATTTCATGATCTTTCTGCAATGTGGGCTACCCTATCACAACTGCATCCTGACTAGGTGTGCCATGAGCTCTTCCATGGGTCTCTGGGGAACAGAAGCAGCTGACAAATTGGTACAGTTATCAAACTTAACAAAACCTTATGTTCTCCATTATTCCACTTGCCAGATTCACAATCACAAAATCCATAGTCTATGTTAACAAAGAGCTTCTTTAAACCTCATCTTCTTACATACAAAAAAAATGATGGCACATAATCATACTGCTTCTCCGCCACTTCCAAAATCTGCTTTTCTTCTTCCCCCATCTCACTTTTATTTTGATCCACGAATATGAAATCTAGACATGGGGGGGGGGGGAATTAACTATAAACATCTAAGAAAGACAACCAGATGTTGTTCTTGTAAATCAGGATTTGCAGAACACTTGTATACAATAAACTGGGTTCTAAAACAAGCCAACAAAACGTCTTTGTTTTGCAAACGATTACGCAAAAGTGAATATTTTAGATCTCTGTGCCGCACAAAAAGCACACACCATTAAGAAGCCAATATGACTATATAAAACTTTTGTTTAATTGGTCAACGCGCTTTTCCCGTTGGATTATTTCTCCACGACAGGCAGAAATTAAACAGGTGCTCCGCTACAAATCGCGCCACCTGGTGATTTTCAATGCAAACAGCCTTCCTTCCCCACGTCACGTTTAACAAGCGCTGCTCCGCAAATCCACCCGACATCCAACCACCCACCCACCCAGTCTCCCGTGGGACGTGAGACAGAGCAGCCCCACCAGGCAGGGGGACTCCAAAGCCGCCACCCAGCCCCGCACCTTGCTGCGTCCCGCGATGGCCACCCGCTGCTGCGAGTCGGGGGCAGGAAAAGACTGAGAAGGCACGTTCAGCATCTTCCCGTTGCGATCCTCCGCGTCCCTGAATAGGGGGAGGAAAAAAAAAAAAAGACGGAGCCGGAGAGAGAAGAGCTTAAACCGTTTCCGGGTTCGGCCCGCTGAAAAAGCAGCTCCCGAGCGGAGAGGCGGGGTGGGAGAGTGCGCAGGCGCGCGCCGGGTGAGCACGCGCGAGCTGTTCCTGTGCTTCTCCTTCTTCACCCCCACCCCCGGCTCGCGCTTGAGTTTCGTCGTTTTGATTGACGTGGGGAAGTAGTATCGGCGGCGTTCGCTGGTGTGCAGGAAAGTTCCCCCCTCTCCATTTAGTTCACATTCTCGCCCCTCCCTGTTGCTTAGCGCGCGCCCTATACGCTTCTGCTGTCTATTTTTTGGCCTTAACATTTTATTGTTATATTATAAAATGAAAAATAAATAGAAAAATAGTGGGTGGGGGAAAGCTGCTTTCTTGAAGGGTCTGCGGGTGGCTTTGAATGGAATAGGAGAATGCGTGTGCAATCAGCCGAAATCATTTTTTTGTCAACCTCTGTAACTATATTTCAGGCTCTGAGATCCCTTAATGTAGAGCCAGTCCTGAATGGAACAAAGTAATTAAGCGGAAGGAAATAAGAATTAAAATAATAAAGTAGTTAATTAGAATTAGAATTCTTTATTGGCCAAGTATATTTAGACAAGCAAGGAATTTGTCTCTGGTGCAGAAGCTCTCAGTGTACATACAACAATAGTGATAGATCATTATCATAGTCATTGTAAAAATACAGTCATCATAAAACATTAGGTACAACACTTAGTGATAGTCATGGATACCTGATAAAGAAATTAATGTAAATCATACTAGAATACTAAGTAAACAATATAAATCTTAAGATACATGCAACAAAATTATAGTCATAAGGAGATAAGGGAAGATGGGAATAATGATGATGTTGGTTCTGCTCATCAATCAGTCTCCATTTTATTTCCAGCGCCTTTCTCCCAGCTTGGAATTGGACCGCATTTTTCTTCCTACATGAGTATAAAAGGAACTCTCTCAAATATATTTGATCCATTAATTTGTCATTTCAGGATGGAGTAAACTGAGAAGGGTCTCCTTATTTTTGCTGCAAAGGATCAATGGCTAAAATAAAGTCTTTTACACTGAGCTTTGCTGTTAGCAAAAAAATGGCAGGAACAAGGCAGCAGACAGTACATGATGGTGTACAGATCGTTAACATAAAGATGTGCATATAAATTTGAACAAAAGTTGAATGTATCCCTATATGACCAACAGTAGAGTTACCAAACAAAAAGGATTAATTTTTAATATTGGAAATACAAGGTGAGACTAGTATGGGGCTCAACTTACAACCACTTATGACCACAATTGAGCTCAAAATGATGTTGCTAAGTGAGGTATTTGTTGAGTGAATTTTGTCCCATTTTATGATTTTTCTTGCCACAGTTGTTAAGTGAATAACACAATACGGCAGTTAATAACTCAGTTGTTAAGTGAATCTGGCTTCCTGATTGATTTTGCTTGTCAGAAGGTTGCAAAAGGTGATCACATTGCAACTTTCATAAATAGGAGTCAATTGCCAAGTGTCTGAATTTTGATCACATGACCTGAGGATGCTGCAACGGTCGTAAATGTGAAAACTGTCATAAGCCTTTTTTTCACTGCTGTTGTAGCTTCGGTCACTAAACGAACTATTATTAAGTCGAGGAGTACCTGGATCAATTATATGTACAATATCCACCACTGTCTTTTAAGTGTCTTCCTATAAGTATAGTAGAAAGACTGATCAATATTACATGATCACAGCCTGATATGTTAAAACTGGCCTGACTGGTTTCTCTTATGTGTAATGTATGTTTTATTTTCTTTTTCTGTATGTTAAAAAGTATAAAAATAAAAATCTTGGAATAGTGACATTGACTTCCAGGTAGAATACATTCAATTGTCCTATTAATCTCACTGCAAAAAGAAGGAAACAATACTATATTTTGCAATACTATATTTGAAGGCAAATAGCAATTCTGGAGTGTCAGTGTCTCTGTAGCATTTGCCTGCAAGTCGTTAAATTGAACACAGTATCTCTCTTCCAGTGTCGTATTTCATCTGTCGAGGGCAGCTACATGATCGTGGGAAAAGCTTCATCTGCCCTAAGGAACTGCAGGCAGGTGCTAAGTTCATGACCTCACGCACTTCTCAAACACTACTCCTTCCAATCAGAAACACTGCCCAGCTCTTACACTGAATAGAGCTATGTAATTATGCACGGTCTATGCAAGGGAAATACCCATGCAATCCAATGTGCTCCTTCTGAAATGTCACCATGTGAAACTAACACTGTACTGTACAGTCTAATACTACAAGCTACTTCTGCTACCTGCCGTCTGCTTGCAATTTGGCAGTTCGAATCTCAACAGGCTCAAGGTTGACTCAGCCTTCCATCCTTCCGAAGTAGGTAAAAATAAGGATCCAAATTGTTGGGGGCAATATGCTGACTCTGTAAACTGTTTAGAGTGGGCTGTAAAACACTGCGAAGCTGTATATAAGTCTAAGTACTATTGCTAATAAAAATGACATCATTAAAAATTTTCCATAGAAAATTAGGCATGATTGAATTTAAAAGTTACTGATTTGGTCTAAAGTCCTATGCCCATGTTTGAGCTGAAGTGGATTTAGGACAAGGGTGTCAAACATCATCACAGCAGCATCATGTGATGTATCAGGTCTTTTTTCCCCTTCGCTAAACCGGGCATGGGCAGCGCATGATGCAATCAGCCCATGGGCGGGAGTTTGACAGCCCTGATTTAGGAGCTTGCAAGATTGCAACATTAAGTTTAATAGATTAAAAATCATGCTACTTAAAAGAGCAGTTTATAGAGTGAGTATACAGGTAGTCCTCAACTTACATTCATTTGGTGACTGAAGTTACTACAATGGCACTGAAAAAGATAACTTATGATGGTTTCTCACACTTAAGACTGTGGCAGCATCCCCATAGCCATGTGATCAAAATTCAGATACTTAGCAACTGGCATGTACTTTTGACAGTTGCAGTGTCCCAGGGTCAGGTGATCCCCTTTTACAATCTGACAAGCAAAGTCAACGGGGAAGCCAGATTCACTGAATAGCCATGTTAGTAATTTAACAACTGCAGGGGTTCACTTAACACTTGTGGCAAGAAATCTCGTAAAATGGGACAAGACTCATCTCACAATGAGTTAACATTCTACCTCAAAAACTATTATAAATCTTCCATAAAATATACTGATATGATAGAAGAAATGTATTTTCTAAATTCGTCTTTAAACACTTATCTGGTATTCTTTCGTGCATACGAATTTTCTAATGCTGAGATTTTACACCTACTGCTAAGTATTCTCTTGCTTAGCAGCAGAAATTTGGGGCTCAACTGCGATTGTAAGTCTAGGACTACCTGTTATTTGTATTGGGTGTAAAACATCGAAATTTGTGTTTTTTCTTTTCACATGTTACTACTCTAACTCTAAAAACCACAAGGCTGAAGGTTCTGAGATTTGCATAATAATAAAGTTATAAATAAATAAATAAAAGTCACTATTCTTTCTTAAAAAAAATATTGAATCCCAATATAGAATCTCTCAACCCATCTTTTCTATCATCTCACTCTTATTTAATCTGGCCACCCCTATAATTTTATATCTTGTCATTTTATGAATTAATATCTTAGTACGGTTTAATTCTTGGCATAACTACCGTGTTTCTCCAACAATACGGCCTCCACCAATAGGAAGGCCCAGCATGATTTCTAGGCATGAGGTGAAATTAAGCCCCATCCCCCAAATTTAGGCCTATTTAATCCATGCATTTCCCCGCCATTTCTCACATCGTTCATTAGAACTACACGAGATGGAGAAATGGGGGGGAAGGGCAGGGGGGGTGAGGAGAAAACTTGCCTTTAGGAGTGCCCTGCAGGTAGCCTAGGCTAGAATATCCCGATCTACTGATAGAACATCAGCTGATAGAAGCTCCCCAAAGGCAGAGTCCCCAGCCGCTTCAGGGCGAAGCATAGCTGCCCGTGTCCCCGCACCATTAGGCAGCGTCTTTCAGGTGATGGAAGCTCCCCAAGGGCAGTCACCAGCCACTTCAATCAGCCGGAAGAAGCGGCCTCAGGGCGAGAGCACACACTCCCATCGCCACGAGGCCGCTCTACCGGCCGATCGAAGTGGCTGGTGACTGCCCTTGGGGCGCTTCCATCGCCCAAAAGACACTGCCTAATGGCGAGGGGACACAGGCAGTCATGCCTCACCCCGAAGCAGCTGGGGACTCTGCCTTTGGGGAGCTTTCGTCAGCTGATAGAAATGGCCTTGCAGTTAGGGGAGTGTGCATGTGCGCTCGCCCCGAGGCCGCTTCTATCGGCCGATCAAAGTGTCTGGTGACTGTGCTTGGGGAGCTTCCATCACCCGAAAGACACACCTTGCCCTGAAGCGGCTGGGGACTCTGCCTTCGGGGAGTTTTCGTCGGCCAATAAAAACAGCCCTGTGGAGAGGTACGTGCATGTGGGCTGCTCTTGGTTGGGGAGGAAATTAAGTCACCCCCGAAAAGATAGCCTAGCCATTTTTTCGGGGCTCAAAAAAAAATAAGGCCCGGCCTTATTTTGTGAGAAACACGGTAAATTATTGATTTCAGAAGGACAAGGGAGGAAAGGTTATGTATAAGACATAAAACCCATACATACCAGTACTATAAAAATAATTTTAATTTCACAATAACTTACATATAAATTAGCTTAAAATATTATGATTGCATTTTGATATTAATATTAAATAAAGGAATATAAACAGGGTATTTGGAAACAGTGCAGTTAATTATCCACTTCTGCTCCAGACTCATGGTCTGTGCCATCGCTATTTTCCTCGTCCTCTGATTCATCATAAAAGAAAATTGTGGCTTGGACAGGAAAGTTCCTCAGAAGTGCTTCAGCTTCATGATACATGTAGTCAAAACACTTGGATTTGGGCCAGAATAGCCTAAAACAAATAGACATATGCAATTTAATATGTAAGGAATAATTAAAATCACTTCATCTCATTCTACTTAACCTACCATTAGCTTAAAATAGCTTAAAATAAATGATCACTTCTTTAATATTAGCAGTATTTGAAAATGGAATTATATACAATTAGAGATAACCGTTTCTTTTTAGGCCAAGTACGTGCTGCTGAAATAATTAATGCATAAGTTTGATCAAAGATTACCTTTATGCTCTCAGGGAGCTTAATGCTGTTTAATTTGTAAAAGCAAGAAAGTCAAATTTGCATTAACATTCCACCTCAAAATCTGTCATAAATATTTCATAAAATATACTGTGAGAAAATAGAAGAAATTTATCTTCTAAAGTTATCTTTGAACACATATCTGCTATTCTTCTGTGCATATGAATTTGCTAATGCTGAGATTTTACATCTATACCTTCCCCAAAAATGGTAAAGTCAATATCTAGGCAGAACAATTAACGATGGGAACTCAAAAGCATCTTCTGGGATTGAAACTATTCATTTTTAACTGCCACTTTATCAAGCACACTCAAGAACATTCAGCAGCACTATTCTTTCTCAAGAGGAGCTTAAGAACAGAAAGTGCTTTTTAAAACTGGAAGGATTTTAAAATACGGTTGAAGTGCATATAGGCAGGAAGACATGGTAAGTTAATTTAAGGTTACACTATATTTAATTACAGCAAATATGACCCCATCAGCACACATCTGCAGACATAGTACAAATAACCAGGAATGCTTATTGAAAGAGAATCCTTAATTTTCCCAATCAATATCCCAATTTATATTCTTGCAATACAAGGCAATGATTTAAGACATTGAAATTTTGCTTGATTACCAGTACATCAATAATATTAAAGCACACAATGTTTAATGAGAAGTTCAGATTTTATTCAACACTTAAGTCATTTCACATTTATAATCACTCTGCATAATCAAATATGCAAATATTGAAAAAAAAGGCAACCACAGTCAAATGCAACTTCTCTGGCACAATTCACATTGGGTCTTATTCATAAATTAAATGGGACTCAGAGATATCTGGTATGGACTTTATGGCTGCAGTTTTTAATAATTTGGGGCACTTAATAATTCCATAGAAGTTATTTATATCCAGTGAAGAAAGTTTAGCACTGCACAAAAATTCAGTTTTGTCGCTTACTACAAATGACATACAGGATAATATTCCATTATCTGCTATTTTTTTAAGTAAATATAGCAGGTTTCTAATTCATCCTATCCTCTTCTCACAGAGGGTGACTGTCAATGAGGAGAGAAACCATACAGAAATGCTGTAGGTGGCCTTGGATCTTGAGGTCCTCAGCCTGTACCGGCAAGGATCCACAGTGTAACCAATATGCAGCTGTAGCTATCAGAAAAATGTTGACTGCATTTGGACACATCTGCTACAACAATCCATGCCAATTTCTTTATCAATTGCTTTAAAAATCATGGGCCATGGTTTGGAAAGTACAGTGATCAGTTCTAAAGAAAACTTTGCTTAAATATGTGGGCTTAGATCAGCCAGCAAAATTTCAACCTATTTAATAGCTCTAGGGATTTTATTCTTGACTGGTACATAAACATGAGAAGGGCAGAATATATATCTCATATAAATAAAAAATATAAAAATTGACATAGATGCTACAACGTGGCCAGAGGAAGAACAGGAAAAAAATAAAGTTGTAAGCCTTCCAGAGTCACTTGACAGTGCGATGAGAGGCATATAAATTTCATAAATAAATAAAATAGTACAGTATGGGTGACCACTTTAGAGTCAGTCTTAAGGTCTTTCCTCATTGCTGAGTTGAAATGCTTAACATTTGACAATTCTGAGTTCACAAAAACTGCTCGCAAACCCTACATGCTCTGTTGCTTCACTTGTGCCGGTCACTCATGCCTCTTCCGTTATCTTCAAGGTCATGGTGATAAAACTTAACAGATTTTATGCCTCTTCAAGCAGAAGCCTTTGTAGGAGCCAACGTTTCCACTGAAATAGTGAAAGTCGTATGGCGTTGTCACATCACCCTTTCGGATGTGCACAAAAAGGGGCAGAGTCTGTGGAATGAGTCTGGGAGTGACACTGAATATGAGACTGTCCCTGGATGGAGCCAGACTAAATGAAATCTTAATACCAGCCAAGCTATGGAAGAAGTTGGGCTGTTTCACTTAGAAGCTGGGTTGAAGATGAAGGAACATGGCAAGGAACATCCAAGGAACATGACAGAAAAAGATATTACCCGGGCAGTTTTGTGGCATGGTAGAACCATGACCTAAGTAAGACATTTAGGTGTGCAGAAAACAACTCTCCCAATGAAGATTCAGAATCCCAACAGCAGGTTAAACTTTTCTAGCACTTGAGACAGAAAATCCTTCAAGTCTGTTCTGAAATAAGAAGAGTGCTTTGGATAGCAAGGCACATAGATTTAATAAGTAATACTAAAGTAAAATTATTATTTCAAAAATAAATGTATTTGAATTGCCTCTACCTTTTACGGGCAATAAATACATAAACATCACAAAAAAATAGTATTTTGCTCTCTTCTAATTAGTTCAAAAGATGCTCTGACAATTGATATGGTCAGCTCCAAAACAGATAAAAGTCATCTATTATAACTGATACTGCACATGCTAAAAAGAATAAAGACATAACAGAGCATCACTAAAACCACAAAATTAAAACAACATATACTTTAAATGTGGAAGACACTGGGAGGAAATCTTCTTAAGGCAGATAGTCCTTGGCTAATGACCGCAGCTGAACCCAACATTTATTTGTTAAGCAAGACAGTTGTTAAGTAAGTTTTGCCCTATTTTATTACTTTTCCTTCCACAATTGCTAAGTGAATCATTATAGTTGTTAAATTAGTAACATGGTTATCAAGCAAGTCTAGCTTCCACACTGACTTTGCTTATCAGAAGGTCACAAAAGGTGATCCATGAACCTGGGACACTGGAACCGCCATAAATACATGCCAACTGTCAAGTACCCATGTTCTGATCACATGACCATAGGGATGCTGCAATAGTCATAAGTGTGAAAAGTATTCATAGGTCACTTTTTTCAGTGCAGTTGTAATTTCAAATGGTCACTAAACAAATGATCGTCAGTCGAGTCTATAGTTTAAAAAAAAGGTAAAGGTTTTCTCTGACCAAATATGTCCAACTCTAGGGGCGGTTCTGCTCTCCGTTTTCTAGCTGAGGGAGCCCGCATTCTCCAAAGAAATTTCTGTGGTCATGTGGCCAGCGTAACTACACACTGAGGCACACAGAATGCTGTTTCCTTTCCTTTGCATACTTTCAGACTGCTAAGTTGGCAGGATCTAGGGCAAGAATAGGAGCTTACTCTGTGGCGCGGTGCTTAGGTCTTGACCTGCCAACCTTCCAATCAACAAGCCCAGTGTCTTAACCGCTAGGCTAATAATTGGAGAAGCCAAAAATATTGAGAAATCATGTTGAAAAAGCTGTATTAATTATTTACTGATGTTATGTTTTGTTCTATTTATATTCTGCCTTTCATACAGAAGCAGTACTCCTATTTTTCCAGACTCAACACTGTAAAATAGATTGGGCTGAGAAAGGGAGAATGAGAGAGAAAGGGAACAAAAGAGAGAGAGAGAGAGACCGAGAGAGAGAACACAAGAGGAAGAGAAAAGAGAATGAGAGAGAAAACAAGAGAATGAAAGCAAAAAGGCAGGAAAGAAAATGAGAAAATGAAAGAGAAACAGAGAAAAAACAAAAGAGAATGAGAGAAAATGAAAGAATGAGAAAGAGAAAACAAGAACAAGAAAGAAAAAAACAAGATAAAACAAGAGAACATGAGAGTTAACAAGAGAAAGAGAGAACGAGAGACAAAGAAAGAGAACAAAAGAGAGAGAGAGAACAAGAGAGAATGAAGCAGGGGGAGACCCAAAAACAGTCAGAGAACTTCTAGTTACTAGATGAAGTCCTGATGTGTTTTGTGTGGTTTCAGATGCTATTTGAAATAAATATCTTATATACAATCCTATCAATTGATACTTTTCTGTATGATTAACTGCTACCAATTGAGGGCTTTACCTATTGGATTCCCCCCACACACACACACCAACAGGTACCTTTTTAGGGCACAGGAGCCCTGCTGGGAAAAATGGAAAAGATTAATCCTGAGAGTCTCACTAATAGCAATAGCACTTAGACTTATATACCACTTTATAGTGCTTTACAACCCTGTCTAAGAGGTTTACAGAGTCAGAATATTGTCCCCAACAATTTGGGTCCTCATTTTACCCACCTCAGAAGGATGGAAGGCTCAACCTTGAGTCTGGTGGGATTTGAACTGCCAAATTGCAGGCAGCCGGTAGTCAGCAGAAGTGGCCTGCAATACAGTACTCCAACCACTGCGCCACAGAGGCTCTTTGTATTTTCCTAAATGCTATGTTTTAGGAAAAAATGAAATTGTTTTATCTTACCTCACTGGGTGGGTATATTGTGCAAGTTTTACAGAGTCTTCTGTAGCCTCAGAAGGGCTGTGCAACTGGAGCAGGAAATAAAGGTCAACAGAATGGTTGAAATTTCTAATTATGGATAAAAATGAATTGTACAAATGCATAAATGTATATAAAATATATATGATAACATGTATGACAAAAAAGGAACGTCAGGATGATCACACCGTGTCCAATGTTTTAATAATTTAATCAATAAAATTTGTAAAAAAACAAAAATGGTTAAAATTTCTGATACTTTCAGAAAGAAGAAATCTGAAATTGATTATTTAATTATACATTATACATTTTTTATCAAATCAAAGCCTTCCATTTCAGGAAAATGACTCTGGGTGGCATATAATAAAAATACATAATGTTATTATTTAATATTATGCTTTGTTTCCAGCTTTTTGTTCAGGAAATATATTAGACACTCCCTTTTCCATTTTTTTCCTTCAACAGCAACCCCGTGAGATGGGCTGGGCTGAAAGAGCATGGGTCTTTCAGTGACCCAGGGTGATTCAGTGATATCAAAGTAAATATTGGATTTCATTTTAGTCAGCACACCCCCAAGCACTCTAACGCAATAGGCATGGTTATTTTCCCTCCCCCGATTGTGCAATCATCATAAATCTTAAAATTCGAATTAATAAATTGCTGCCTTTCATAGTGCCTAGCACAAACTGATATATTACATTGCAAAACGCCATAACCAATTTAGGAATTATATTTCAGTCACATGAGCCCCCAACATGCAAACTTAATTTAGTAATGAAAATCCTTTGCTCCATAAATCAGCCTTTTAGTTGATGTTTTTTTGATGGAACGCAGTGAGATCTTTTATAATTATTAATGCACCAATATCTAGAATCTAGAATCTGGACTAAAGATATTGTGGCATTAATAATAATAATAGTAGTAGCAATCGTTAATGGCATACGTTTCCTTCCTTTCACCGCACTCCGAAGTGAAAGAAAACTGAATTAGTCCATTCAAGAAAGACCAGCTCCTGTAGCTTAATCCCACGTGGAAGGGCTGTCATAATTGTGACTACTGGACACACTCACCTCGACCTTTTGCACACGCTTTCTTTCGGCATCTTTTGGGGTGAGGATCCAAGGTCTCCAGAATCCTTCGGACCTGCAAATATATTAGACACGCTGCGTTAGCCGCGATGTGGCAGTAAGGCTCAGTCAAGGGGGAGGGAATCGGTTTCTGGAAGCTCCCGGGACCACCGACGGGGCTGGCTCCATTTTTCCCGCGCGATCAAGAAGCAGCTGGAAAAGATGGGGACCTCCCTCACGCCCCAAGGCTTGCTCGGCTTGCCCATTACGGGCTCTTGTGGTGATTAAGCTCGGCTACCCTGAAGTGTCTTTGGAGCAGATCCGGGAGTTTGCGGTTCCAAGCGGCGGAGAATTGTGGAGGCAGAGCGGCGAAGTCTCCATGCTCTGACTCTGGCCGCACTCAGCCCCAGCCAATCACACCGGTAAAACGCGGCCAAGTGTCTCGTTTCCTTTCCTCCCCGCGCTGGGCTGTGTGGATCGGCTGCCGCCCGAGGGGTTTTTATAACGATTGCTCAGGAGCCTCCCAGCCACCTTATCTCATTTGCCGGAGAGGTAAACAAAAAGGCTGCGCGTGAAAGCTGCAGTGGGGTAAACAAGGAGCGTGGACGCGTGCAAGCTCCAAATGGCCCAGGGAGAGATTTGGCAAGTGAGCGTTAATCACACTTGAGCAGACACATGGCTGTTTGTCCTGAAGAGGGGAAGCTCACGCTTGGGCTCTCGTCCGCAGGGTCCTGGGTGAGAAAGCCAGGAAATATCCAGAGTTTGCCATAGAAAGAACGGCGCTTCCACGCGCTATTTGCAATATTGCTATCCGTTCATTTATGGATATATTGGAAATCCAAATAGCCCGAGCAATCACACAATAGAATTAAACAACAGTAATGGTACTTAACACTTTAAATTGTGCAAGCAAGAAAAAAAGGAGGCAAGACAACAGCTAAAAATGAAAGGTATACCAGCATCCAAAACAGCAATAAGTAACATAAATTACTGATACAACTTATATTATTATATTATGATGTAATATATTATTATGTGTTATAAATAAGCACGTAGTCCCTGCCAGATATTTGGTGAAGTAGCTAAGATCCTGGCCTAGAAACCAGAAGAATGTGAGTTCCCATCCTGCCTTGGCATAAAAACCAGTTGGGTGTCTGAGCCAGTGATTTTTTCTCAGCCTTTGTAACAGACAAAAATAGGACGAATTTTATGTGTGTTCACTGCCTTGAGTTACCTATAAAGTAATAAAGGTGAGATTAAAAATCTAATAAATAAAATGTTTTGGACCACTTCTCTAATCCCTTGCCATTGGCCATGCCAACTAGAGAAGACTGGGACCAAAGTTTTTAAGATCTATTAGGCATTCACTTGTCTGGCATTTGGTATAGTCCAGGGATCAGCAACCTTAAATACACAAAGAGCCTAATTGGAATCTCCCCCCCACCTTCAATTCTAGAGCTAACCAAACTCTATGGCAGTTCCCTCACCATAGTGTCTCCTCCTAGCGCTGTGTCCTTTTTCTTCTACCTCTCCTAACTGAATGCCCTATCAATTGTGGAGCCAACCAGCAACAGGGAGCCGCAGCAGAGGGAGGAAAGAGCCACATGTGGCTCTAGAGCTGCAGGTTGCCTACTCCTGGTATAGTCCAACTGAAAAAGGGTTGTCTTAAGAGTAAGTAATATTTGATGATAGGAATCTGATTTTTGAAACTTCCTGGGCTCAAGATGCTTACTTTTTTAAAAGATTGATATCATGAATAACGTTTCAGAATACTGCGTATCTGCAGCCAATAAAAAATATGGAATCTTTTACTTTGGAGTTGGCTCGATCAACAAATATGCAACTTCTTGGAAACCATGGAAATTTCCAGAATGTCTTTAACCAACGTCATACAGAGGCCATTTCATTTCATATATCGGAATTCCATTTTGTAATTCTTTTGATAAGAGCTCAGTAAAAAAATAATACCTTACTTATTAGATTCTGAAATGTTTCTAATGAACAAACATGACTTTTTCTCTGTTGTGGTAATTTAATTTTTGTGTAACTAGAACTTGTGCATTCTCTAAGGTCATTCCTATCGAAGAAAAATTGAAGTCCACTTATCAAATTTGATAAAAAAAGTACATTAAGTCATAGAATCCACATGGAGCTGGTTTTAAAATTACTTTTGAAACTTCAAACCTGTCTTTTCAGAGAACAGTATAATAAAATTATTTGTGTCAGACTAAGACTGTGGAGATCCCTGAAAAAAAAGCTTTGACTTTACCGAAATAATCCTGCAAAAGAGAACCTTGAAACAGAACAGAGTGAATACCACTTTTGTCTGATGTAGATTAATTAACGTAAAGATTTAAATAATTACATTTTATTAATTATTCTTCCCCAACCCCCAGTCTGTGGATCTGTACTGGTCCGCGGCCTATTGGGAACTGAGCTGTGCAAGCAGCAGACAAGTGGGCAAAGCGTCATTTGCATATGTGCAAGATTAGGTTGTGTGCACAAAATCATTCAATCTCTCCCCCCCCGCCTCCACCACCCATCCATGTAGACAGAAAAGTTGGAGACCACTATACTAGAAGACTGCAGGTCCTAGACCAGTGGTTCTCAATCTTCCTGATGCTGTGACAGCTCCTCATGTGGTGGTGACCCCCAACCATAAAATTATGGCTCGGTTCCTAAGACCATCAAAAATATGTGTTTTTCGATGGCCTTAGGCGACCCTGTGAAAGGGTCGTTCGACCCCCAAAGGGGTCGCAACCCACAGGTTGAGAACCACTGTCCTAGACACTGATTCAGCATGTACTCTGAACTATCTGGCTAATATAGCAAGGAGGAATAACTCTGACACAGAATGGGATAACTGGCCTGCTGCAGCCAACTTACCATGGACAACTCACTCCAGGACAACTCGCCATGGGACAACTTATTGTGGGACAATTTAACAATTCTACTTAATTATTTAAAATAAATAAAAAATATTTTAATTTTTGCCATTCACGTTTCATTCTGTCCCTCCCTTTGCATTCCTTTCTTTAATTATTCTATTCCACTATTTCTTTGATATTAGTGTAACTCGTCCTGACGCGAGTTGTCCTGATGTGAGTTGGCTGTGCAAGTTGGCAAATTGTCATAGAACCAACTCTGATAATACTTAACTCCAGTTCCCCTAAATTATTTTAATTAGTGGTTTTATATAGGTTTTAAAAACAATGCATAAATGCCAAGGAGCAAAGCTAAGTATTAACAAAGTTTGTTTCTTTATTTAAATTAATATAATACCCATCTCACTCTGTGAAGCGACTCTGGGCTTATGAATCACTAAAGCTTTGTACTGCCAACCCAGCAAAGTGCCCCACATAGATACCATCTGTGATTGAAACTAGGAATGTGAAAAACATTCCATGCACAAACAGTTCCATGCATGGAACAGCTGGTTTCAGAAGGTCTGTTTCCAAACCCAAACACACCTGCTTTGGGTACTTTGGTTAATGCATGAAACAAAACAGATTTATTTTGCTCTGGAATTAAAAGAATTGTTTAGTTACAGGGAAAGTAGTTGGCAGGAGCTAAGGAAAACCTAAGGACATTGGTGGCTGAGGACAGACAGGAAGGAAAGCAAGGAAAAGAAAGTTCTAGGAAGATATGAGTATGGAGAATCTGGATCATCAGCATTGGTGGCAGCAATTTTTATAGGAATACTCCATTAAAATGGAATGATATTGGAATGATAGTCATCACTGTATTCGGAATTGTGGAGTAACCAAATGAAAGAATTGCATGAGAAAGTAAAACTACAGGTAATCCTTAACTTACCACCACAATTGAGCCCAACATTTCTGTTGTTGTTAAGTTCTCCATGATATCTAATTAAATTATAAAGTTGAAATGAAAATGTATTATTAAAAGGTTTTTTTCACAATAATCCATTGGAATTTATTTTCACTCAAATGTATCCATGTTATTACTTCTAATTATTTAAAAATAGTAGCTGTGAGAGCAAAATGAATAATATTGGCAAATTTAAAATAATAGAACAAATTAATGCTTACTAGACATTTAATATCATAATTTCTGTATGACAGTGGTGTGCAGATATTCATTGCAGTATTATAAAACTACAAACAATTAAAATAACAGATTTGTCACATAGTACAGGCAGTCCTTGACTTACGGCTACAGTTAAGCCTAAAATTTCTGTTTTTAAGCGTGATATTTGTTAAGTAATTTTGTCCCATTTTATGACCTTTCTTGCCACCGTTATCACTGAAGTTGCTAAGTTCGGTGGTTAAGTGAATCTGGCTTCGCCATTGACTTTGAATATCAAAAGGTGTTCACGTAACCCTAGGATACTGCAATATTACGGTATGAGTCAGTTGCTAAGCATATGAACTTTGATCATGTGACCATGAGGATGCTGTAATGGTCACAAGTGAAAACCAGTCATTCACTTTTTTCAATCCCGTTGTAACTTCGAATGGTCACTAAATGAACTGTTTTAAGTTGTGTATCTTTGCATTGCCATGATCTAAAGGCCACCTTCCCCATTTTTACATAGGAGTCACCATCATGACTTGTTGGAGCAAAGAATCTTGTTAGTATGTCCACCGACTAAGCTTTCACCAGCAGAAGTTTCTTGGTAACAAATATCAGTGACATTCTGTAAACAGTTAAGCCTGGAAGGCTTGGTTGTTCTCCCAGGCCTTGGGATGAGATGGATGGGACCCCTTACTGAGTGGATGTTTATTGTTTTTGTCTGTATATAATGGCCAGGTCCCATCTTGGTTTGGTTTGTATTTGTGTGTGTTTTTTATGGCATTATGTTGTGAGTTGCCCAGTGTTAGTCAGAACTGGGCAATGCCTAAATTGATTTAAATAAAAGTACTACATATGAAAGATAAAATCTCCTTCTCGTTAACACCCATGGAGCAGTATGAAGGTGATTTGCTATGTTTTGGGGGAGGAGAGGGTTTCCCAATTGATCCTACAGCCCTGGCAATTTCCCATTCAAGTAGTAATCAATTCCAGCTTTTCTTAATGTCTTGGCCCAGACTGATTTATTGATTGATTGATTTATATTGCCGCCTATTTGCCCATGGCGACTCGAGGCGGCTTATACAATGTAAAATCATATTTAAAACCAAAAATAAAAACAAAAACAATAAGAACTAACAAAAGGAATCAGATAAATTAGTAAAGTACAATAGACAAAATTTGGGAAAACAAAAAACAAAACAAAAAACAAAAACCAATTCCTAGCCCCAAGACCAATGACAGTGGATCACACTAGCCATTTGATGGGTTCCATCCCTCTCTGGGTTCCCCAGGCCCGCTGGCAAAACCAGGTCTTCGGTGTCTTTCGGAATAGTATTAATGAGGGGGCCATTCTAATCTCTGGGGGAATGATGTTCCAGAGAGAGACGGAGCCACCACAGAGAAGGCCCTTCTTCTAGGTCCCAGCAGGTGTATCTCCCTCAGGGATGGGACCCGCAGCATTCCCTGCCTCCTTGCTCTAGTGCAGCGGCCGCCAACTGGTGGGTCGCGGCCCACCGGTGGGCCATGAGAAAATGTTGGTGGTCCACCGAGAAATCTCACCCCCAGAGCACCCACACAAAGCAATTAATCCAGGCTGCACAGAAACACAAGGCTGTGCCACCCACATGGCCCGCGGAAACCCTCCCCGCCCACTCACTCCTTACCCAGTAAACTTGCCTGGTAAATTGCTATTTTTCCTTTTTCCGACCATCAGCTGTTCTGCTGTGCCAGGAGATTTAGATTAGCTAGGAAGCAAGAAATGGTTGGATTTCTTGCTTTCTAGCTAGTCTTTAGATTTTCAGCTCTGCTTCCCTTAGGACTGAAGGTTTGCTTGCAAGCAAATTCAGTGCAGACTCACGACAAGCAAATTTGAGAAACTGAGCTAGCCGATGGCAGATAGATAGATCGCTGAATGATTCTGTGAGCAACTCAATCTTCCTGTTTTGCCTGATTTTGGGTGAAAGTTGCTCTTTTTTATAAAAAACAATAGAACTCAGAAGGTCATCACACAGTCCATTACAACACAGGTCGTTACAACACAGGAGGCTGATAGACACACAGCCAATACCTCAGCCACACATGTTTTTACAAAAAAGCCAGCCAATCTGCAAACATCAACTCCATCAACCAATCAAGAAATGACAACACAGCCAACTTCCCCACCAGTATATATAGGGAGACAGCAGCTCCGACCACGCTTTGCTCGCACAAGCATGAAGCCGAAAGCACCAGCCTGAAGATGGCGAGTGGGACCTCGTCAAAACATTGCCAAGATACTCTCAATCTTACACGGGAAAAGACCCGAACACGCCAAGACCTCCATACCTGTACCCGTGAAAATCTATGAAAACATATACATACATACATACATACATACATACATACATACATACATACATACATACATTATATAGGTCCGTAGTCCAGCAACAAAAAAGCTAATCCTTGGTTTGATAAACAGGCATAGAATCAAAATCATGGGAAATATAAGTATCACTTTATAAAACCTTAGTAAGAAGACACACCTGGAATACTGCATTCACTTTTGCTCACATTGCAAAAAAGATGTTGAGATTTGGGAAAAAGTACAGAGAAGACCAAACTAAGATGATTAAATGCTTGAAGACGAATAACAGGAAGAACGGTTGCAGGGTTTGGGTTTGGCTAGTCCAGAGAAAAGAAGAACTAGGGGTCACATGATAGCTGTATTCCAGTATTGGAGGGGCTACTACAAAGAAGAGGAGGTCAACCTATTATCCAAAGCTCCAGAAGACAAGGCAAGAAACAATGGATGGAAACTAATCAAGGAGAGAAGCAACCTGGAATTAAGGAGAAACTTTCTAACAATGAAGTTGAACTTGCCTTCAGAAGTTGTGGGTGCTTCATCACAGGAGGCTTTTAAGAAGAGACTGGATAGCCATTTGTCTGAAATGGTCTCCTGCTTGAGCAGGGAGTTGGACTAGAAGACCTTTAAGGGTCCCTCCAGATCTAGTGTACAGTATTTTTATTCTCAACACCCACAGCTACTTTCTGGTTCTGAGGTCAGCCCCATCCAGGTGATAGTAAACTGCAGTCTGAATCGAATTACTTTGCTGCTAGAAGGGACAAAGGAAGAGGAGGGGTTAGACTATCGCTTTATGCATAACAGCAGTCCCATGTGCCGCTATCCAAGTTATAGCTTCCAATGCAAAGGTACCTTAGCTTCCATTCCTGCTAATTTCCCACCTCTCAACAAATGTCCTTTGTTATCATCATCAGCATTTGCAAGACAAAACTTGGAAATCAGGACACTAATTGTACGGATGGAAAAACCATCAGAGAAGAAAATATTTTTTTCCTATGATATTTACCAATGGAAGCTTTCTTTATGTTTTTTTTAAAGGTGCAGTTGAGTCAAAATACGAAGAGCCATAGTTAGCTAGCTACTAATCATTAGCAAAAGAGCCAAAAAGAAAGCTATAGGGCAGACCTATGAGCCTTGCCTGCATATTGTATACTAAATGTGTGAGCATCTAACATTAGACTGGTTAAAAATTCTAAGCTCCCTGTTGTCGCATTCTTTAAGATAATGTTTTCCTTTTTCCCCCCATTTCACCAAAGGGGAGATACAACAGGATAACTTAGCTATTTATAGATAGTACTGGTAGATGATAACCACGGGTTTTTAACAGTGGTGGGATTCAAATAATTTAAGAACTGATTTTCTGCTCTAATGATTTCTTCCAACAACCAGTTCACCAAACTATTCAGAAAGTTAACAACTGGTTCTCCTGAAGTGGTGCAAACTGGGTGAATCCCACCACTGGTTTTTGACCCTCCTGGATCCAAATAGGTGTTATCTTTGGCTCTCATTGGAGTAGCCCTCCACCAGAAGGAAACAAGCAGTTTGGTGGTCCTGCTGGACTCCCAGGTGCTGTTTGAGGAGCAGGTGGCAGCTGTGACTAATGGGGAACTTTGCACGAATTCATCTTGTGAGCTAATCTGACACATAGCTGGACTGGGAGGACAATCACTCATGCCTTGGTCATTTTCTCGGTCTAGAATGCAGCACTGCACATAGCTTCCATTTTCTTTCCAGGTATAATCAAACTAGGGAGTAGTTATATATTTATTTATTTAACTTATATGCCTCCCATCTCACCGAAAAAATATTATTTTTAAAGCCCTGCGTCGCCCAAAGCTAAGCTCTCTGTGGGGCTGTCTCTCTCTCTCTCTCAGAGTATCTACCCAATCTACCAGGTCAGATAGGATGGGCCAAATTCCAGGTTCCTTCTCTGAAATGTTGTCATCTAGCAGGACAGTAGGAAGCCTATTTGTTAGTAGTGGATTCTGTTCTGTGGAATGCCCTCTCTCCGATATTCAGCAAGCTCTCAGTCTGACATGGCGGCAGCAATACAAATTGATTAAATCAATAAATATCAAGGATTATTGCTATAGGGAGTCGGGTTTGGAATGTTAGATTTTACTGTTTCTTTTATCTACTTATTGTTAGTGGTGTGAACTGCCCAGAATTATGTCACATATGGTAGGTAGATAGCTAAGTCTCTTAAATATTTTTATTATTATTATATATTATTTTTATTGCTTAGGAAATTAAATTTCCTAAGAGGTCTGTAGGGACCGTGCATAAGCGCAACAACATGCCTGCCATCCCTGTTCTATTGTTTCTTTTATTTTTTTGTTTTATTTTTCTTATATGTATCCATTTCATGTATTCATAACTATGTTTATACTTATACCTGTTATCTTATAATCGCTTGACAAAATAAATAAATAACATAACATAACATAACATAACATAACATAACATAAATCAATAGAAAAAAAATCAGCAAATGGAGAAAAGTTTCTCCTTTCTTTGCCCACCCTAGCTTTATCTAACTCTGAATTCTGAATGTTAGTGGTATTACACAGGTAGTTCTCGACTTACAGCAAGTTTATTAGTGACCATTCAAAGTTATAATGGCACTGAACGATGTGACTTACGAACGGTTTTGGACACTTACAACCTTTGCAGTATCATGTGATCAAAATTCAGATGCTTGCCAACTGACCCCTATTTAGGACTGTTGCTGGTCATGTGATCCCTTTTTGCGGCCTTCTGACAAGCGGAGTTGATGGGCAAGCCAGATTCACTTAATTGCTGGATTACTACCTTACCAACTGCAGTAATTCACTTAATAACTGTGGCAAGGAAGGTCGTAAAATGGGGAAAAACTCACTTAACAAATGCCTCACTTAAAAACAAAGTTGGGGCTCGATTATGGCTGTAAGTTGAGGACTACCTGTGCTATGTGACAAATCTGTTTTTTTTTTAAAATGTTGTAGTTTTATAATAGTACAGTCAGAATCTGCACAGCACTGTCATAGAGAAATTACCATGTTAAAATGTCTAGTAATCATTGTTTTATTTTATTTATTTATTTTAAATTTACCTGTCAGCTATGGAATCCATTGCTGCCACACAGTTGAAGAATGTGGTAGAGGGAGTGATGTAAATTGAGTAGCTCTTAGTAGACAAAATATGTTATTTTGATAGTTCAAGGTTACAGAGTGTGGCCACAGAGGAAAATAAAACTTACCGTGGGATTTGTGCACGTGATCTGTTGATGAGGGAAAAAAAGGAGCGGGTTGTAGCTTGGGACTCTGCAGGGAAGCTGGGAAAAATCAGTTCCGGACTTCCCCAGTAGGTGCCAAGTACTGTTCCAATAAAAGTACTTCGAGATGGAGTGTGTCTTGGAGTTACTGGAAGGAATGGATTTTCTCTGGAACGCTGACATTACCAGTATTATTCATTTTGCTTTCGTAGCATCTGTTTTAATTAATTAGAAGTAATAGCATGGATACATTTGAGTGAAAGTAAATTCCAATGGATTATTACGAAGAAAAACACCTTTTAATACCACAATACATTTTTATTTCAACTTTATATAATTTAACTAGATATCATGAAGAACTGGTTATTTTTATGGAGCGAGACAAGAAGTAGCATTTTTAGTAATGGATGGTTTTCTGTTGAAATAACTGGTAACTTGCCAGTCTGATGGAGACATCAACATTCTATGTCTATATTGTACAGATGGGAAGATAAAACCCAGATAGAAAAAGAGATTTTGAAAAGACCTCCCAATAATACCATGGGGTTCTAATCAACAACTTAAACTCTTAATTAGATTCAGAATCATATTTAGACTGCGGTCTACTGTCATCTGGGAGTAAGTCCAATGAACAGTGAAGGATTTATCTCTTCAGTAAGCATGCAGGAGATTGCAATGCACAAACCAATTTCTTACAATAGAGTATATGTTCTTTTTTTTCCTGATTCAGACATTACTAGTAGAAGAAAAATGTAGCATATGATTCCTGCAGAAGCTCTACCTTTCATGCTGATTGTCAAGCAGTTTTTAAACAGGTTAGAAGTTAAAATATAATACTTTATATGCTACAAGATAACCTGTCCCGCATTGGGGTCAATATTTCAGAGACATTTCTTTACCTAAACAGAGAAACAGAATGACCCCAAAAGCAATAGGAGCAAGAGAGACTTCAGACTTCCTGCTGGCTTCCTGATTGTGTTTTCTGGTGGGAATTGGGCAGAGAGCATCAGAAATCTTCCTCCCCCCCCCTTACTTTCTCAGCCTAGCTTCTTGCTTTGCCAGGAAGGGATAGCATGTGGGAATGGTGGTAGCATGATTTTGGAACGGTACCTGGGGGTGCTTAGGAGTGTGGAAAAGGTGTTGTGCAAGGAGTCCCTTCCTCCTTGTTCTTCCCTTCCTCCTACCTCTCCATTCTTCCCTGTTCCCTTTTCTTCCCAGCTGATGGGTAAATAGCAATTGCTGGAGGGAGGAAGTGAGGGATTGCGAGACTGACTGGGAAACTGTCATGGAACTTGGAAATGAAGATCACATACTTGCAGCAGCAGCTCAGTAGCCCAACAATAGCCAGTAGCGCTGAAGCAGGCAACTTCCCCAAATTTCATTCCCTTGGAGTCATGGGTCCAAGATTTTGGATATATTCTATCAGTTAGTCCATTTGAGGTATCTTGGGTCAAAAACTGTTGTCTTATGATGCATCATTTTAATGCAGTTAAAGGATTAAATAAATAAGAGGATAAATAAATAAGAGAATACAGATAAATAAGGGAACTATTAAGGCATGCGTTGGAAAAAATGAGAATTTTAAAGAATAGTGGGAAATCTAATATTTGCATATTTTATTAATATACTTGCCCAAATAAGCTCTGGAGTTCTATTACATCAATACTATTAATTTGAAATACATTGTACAAATATCAAAAGATATATTCTCATTCTCAAATATAAGTTTATTATGCGTTTGCTTTGTTGTAGTTATTATTGTTTCTTGGATTTATATCCTGCCTTTCCTTAAGAAACTTATTTTTATCTACTAAATAACCAGTTATCTGAGCAGATGACCAAATTTTTTAAAAATAAAAATAATAAAATCAATATGAATAGTTTTTAAAAGTGTATTTTAAGTACCAAGAGAAAAACTAAATTATAATAAAATAATAGACATTAAATAGGCATAGACTTTAAAATGAACTATTTAAAAAAACAACCAGAAATTATAAAAATGGTTAGAAGATGGAAGAGGAAGAGCAGCAAAGGAACAGCAATAGTGCCTGGTGCCAAAGAAATTACCAGGACTTCTTCACTTTTTGAATCTTTGCTTTTAGTGCTCATTAGTATAGCTCTAATATTTCAAACATTCAGAAGAGGGATTTATCTTCTTGGAGTTATGTACTCTAGGAAATGGAGAAGGCGAAAACATTATAATTCAAGTCACCCTGAATTGGAACTGAGTTTGTTTCGATAAATGTTTTATGTGTCAACATTTAATATGCCATGCCATTTAATAAAAACACACGAGAGTATACAGTGAGATCCTGGTAGATTGGAGTGTGTTATTCTAAACAAGGAGTGTGCTCACAGATGGCTCAGGGTGAGATTTAACATGATGGTGCTAATGGCACTTTTACATGGGAATATCTAGATGGAAAACATTCCATACTCTTAATATCTAATTCTGTGTGAAGGTGGTTTAAACATTATTCTTGCTGGAAAGCATTCTATCTTTTCAGTGGTGTATAACAAATAGAATTCTGTACCAATTGTATATAAAATATAATGCTGAATGTGTGAACACTTCTACTTGTTCAGCCAGACCTCTGCTTTGCTTCACCAGGGATGGGAGAAAAACATTCAAGGTAATTAGTTTGTCGCCTCTTTATCACTGATGGCACTGCGCGGTTGAGAACCTTTTATTACCAAAGATTCCACGGTCTGTATGACTGGTGATTTTTAACCTCAGAACCGTCTTCTCTCACTCATTCACACTGTTCAGATGGAAGTCAGTTTGAATCTACAGTATATGCATTTGTGTATTGATAGTGTATTGTATTTCTGCATTTTTAGAACCTGATGAGTTAAGATCAGGATATTTATTCAGACCGCTTACAAGGGTGGAAAAAAAAAAACTAGTATAAAAATCGTTTTTGTCTGAAAAAAAACTAACATCAGTGTGTGAATTTAACATGTAAGTGTAATTGCATAAAGCCAATTCACTGGAAGTAAAAATGCTGCTAAAGTTATGAGGATTGCTGCAGGAATAACAATCAGAGATCCATTTTGCAGGAGTATTAGGAATTATAGATCTCTAATTATATGCTAGTCATTTAAAATCAGTTGTATCTGTGAATGACTTATCACAAGTAGCCTGAAAAACACAAATGCAGTTACTATCTGCCTATTCTCCACATATGAAATTCTGCCCCTGCAAATGAAATCTTGCTGCAAATAATAAAATAATAACCTACATTGCAGCTTATGTTCCTTACCTCTAAGATATTAAAAAAAACAGTTCAAGAATCCTCAATTTAGTAATGATATCAAAATAACGTAGTACAATTATTTTTATACATCATTCAACTGCTAATATATCAGGTCTACATTTCGATTATCATACGTCCAATTTATAGAATGAAATGCTGAATTGAAAATGAGTTTCACTGCATTATTGGTCCACTGAAAATTTTGCTTAGGTAGTGAATTGCATGCAACTGAGTTAAACTTGGCGGAACGCAGGGCAAAGGTTTCCTGTGTTAGTGCCCAGATTTTGGTACCTACTAGTTGTGGAGTACCCTTTGTTATGTCCTTCATTCTTTCTTGGAGAGCACTCTTGTTATTTGAAGTGTTTTATTTGCTACTTTTTCTTTGTTATTACTTCATCACTAAGAAAAATATACTTGGTAAGATGTTATGCTATCCTGGGCTGAATTTTAATGAATTGATACAGTATATTTATGATGGCTGGCTGGCTGGCTAGATTAACCATTGAGTACAGTGGACACAATTCTGATAAATGTACTTGCTTAGGACCGCAGCCTCAGTATGAGGTGGTGTGAGGCAAAAAATATTATACCTGAGGAAGTGGTACAATCCAATTCACCAAACATAAACATGTCTCCTTTAATGCTGAATAAATACAATTCCAACTTCATTCCAGATAAAAGCTTCATAATGTTAATAAAAAAAACCTTGGCATTACAAAAGTAAAATTTCTTTCCTCACTTACAAATGGTCAGAAAAGCTTCAAATATTACTTTGCTTGTCAGAAGGTCGCAAAAGGGATCATGTAATACTGCAACCGTCACAGATATGAGTCAATTGCCAAGCATCTGAATTTTGATCATGTGACGATGGAGATGCTACGGTGGTCATAAGTGTGAAAACTGGTCATAAATCACTTTTCTCAGTGCTGTTGTGACTTTGAACAGTCACTAAGCGAAGTATTGTAAATTGAGGTAATTATGATTGCCAATATGTAATTCTAACTAAATTAACAGTATGTATAGGAACCAATTATTATTTTCTATTTAGTCACACTGCTGATCAGATAGTTGCAGGTACTCTTTCAAAATTCTGGGGGTTTTGTCAACATTTTTTAATGTAATTTTGCATCCATTGGGCTTTACCAGTCTAAATATATACAACTTTGCAGAGTCTTGAAAAGGAATACCAGTGTTACTAATTTCTGAAGAAATATATTTAGAATCCAAGCGTTTATTCAGTCCTTTTTTTACTCTTTACTTTCAAAAACTTTTTCCCCTGCCATATGATGTAATCTTATTGTTTTTCTTGATTAATCTTAATCTGGCTATAGATGTAGTATATGGGAAATCATATACTTCTGTGTCACAAGGGATCTAGTTTTAATGATATTTTAATAGACATTGCTTAAGGACAGAGTCTAGCAACTCCAATTAATTTCCAGTTGTAACTGAGAACAATGTTTAATGCGCAGTGTGATGAAAAATATGACAATATGGAAATTAATCTCTATTTCCCATAATTGTTCTCCTATCATGCCCCTGGAAGTTGCTAAACTGAAAGCTCAATTTATTCATTTGAAAGCCAAATAATGCTACAGAATCAATCAGTTATAATTCTGATCTGATTTTTCTACACCTCAGAGTTCCTTATTTAATGGTTTCTATATTGAAACCGGAAATGCACAGTATTTTAGAAAAGTAATATAGATATTTTCAGCATATTTGTCTACATTGGGTATATTTTTAAAACTAAAACCTGAAACATTTAATTTCAGTCAGAAACAATGATGATTCACATTCCTTCACACTTTCCCACCTACAAATCTTGTTTGATTTCTCATCATGTGATGGCTTAACTTTTGATGACTCACAACTACAAAGCAAGACATTATTATTAAGTGCTAGTCACCTAAATGATGAATCTGATCCACATACTGTAAAGTTGGATTATGTGGATTCAGTTTGACCTACAAGTGTCAACATATTAGATAATTACAGGACCTTAGTTTCAGATGAGTTTAGTAATCTCAGCCTTAATTCTGTGTTAAGACTGAATTTTGTGTTACTTTCAGATAAAATATCCGTGCTTTACCAGTTTGTTAATTAGGGTGTAAGTCTGGCATTGATTTGTCTCTCGCTGCATATATTGAGCTGGTAGCTTAAGTACTTGTTCTTGGTCAGAAAACTTAGCTAGAAGAGGTCAAGGAAGATATTTCTTAGGATGCCTGAATTAGGAAAAACCCTGCAAAATATCTTTTTTAAAGCATAACTTAACAGTAACTAGTGACATTGGCAGAATGTCCTAGAGATTTTAGTTTGCTAATTGTAGAAGTTCTTTTAGTCAAAATAAGTCTGACATTAATAGATTTTTTTTATAATTGGTACAAATGAAATATTATTTTTAAGATCAGTTGACAGGTGTGGTTAAAAACTTATACATTGGCATTACTTTAGAAAACATAATTGCAAGAAAATGGGTAAAGGGATGTATGCAGCAGCATCTAGTTGTCCTTGACTGATCTAGTAAGCAAAGGGTAAGTCTATTTTGTACTTAGATGGGCCTATATAGGACTGTAGATAGATTTGGCAAGCAAGTCAGCAAGACATATTGAAGGAGACCTGTGATTGCCAACCAGTTCTCTTTCATGCTAAATAGTGCAGATTAATAAAGTGTTAATCTGGAAAAAACAAGCATGTTCCTGATGCTCAGCAACAACTTGATTCAGACATAAATATAGCTACAGAACCTTACCATTACTGCATAATTAGAAAAGTAGCAACTGGATTCTGTGAATTAGACACCTCTGAATAACCCAAATGAGAATGAACATCTCCACAAAATAAAGCCCTTTCGCACCCAGTTCTCCAAAGGAACAAGGAACAGAAAGTTCTGTCTCACGTGAAATGGTGGTAGAGCCTGCAAAAAAAAAAGTGGGAGGAGACACAGTACTTGCAAGTACTACCCATGTTTTTTATTTATTTTTTATTGTGCATATTTGTTTGGTTTTGTGTAAATCAGAGGGAGGGAGGGAGGGAGGGAGGGATTTATTTGGATTTGGGACTGGGGCACCAAAATCCATCTGGCCACCTTTCTTTTTGAAAATCTGAAACCTAGGAGACAGGCCTTGTGAGGAGATATAAATTTCTGCAAATGGACAGATGTGTGGTCCACAGGTTCTAAGCTGCAGAACTTTAACAAAAAATAGTTTTACTCTTGTTTTACCAGAAATATATCAGCCCAGCTTTTGAATACATTAAAGGGATTAAAGAGGTTCTTCTAAACTGGTACAGTCCTTCAATGGAAGTGCCTTAGCTCTTCTTTATTTACACAATGGTACAATATATTTCCCTTAGCAATATTGTATCAGTTATATATAAAAAGCAAACAGTTCTTATGTGATTCTGGCACAGGAAGAGAATTACTGAATAGTTCAGACAATCTACAGAATAAAGATACTCGGGTAATAGGATTTAAAATATTTAAAATTTTGTGTGTAAGTGTTCATGCTTATCAAAATATTCATAGTGTTATTTAGGTATGTCTGTTGGTTAGGCACAGGAGGACATTGGTGTAGTTTTTTCTGCATATGCTAAACTTTAAATATAAGTGAAGTGCCCTATGCAGAATGATCTGTCTAATAGGGAAGAGAACACAAGTTAGAAAACAGGGGTGTCAGAAGGCTTAGCCTGACAGATGATAACCTATCTTCTGTTTCTGGGCCTTCAAGAAAGGTCCACTATAACAATCTTCCTTGACTTTGTACCCTCATTCTTATTTGACAGTGGAATCACTAATAAAGCCATGAAACTCAAAACAAACTTTTGCAGAATCACAGTATAAGTATTGGATTTTCACAACATACTCAAGTCACAATACAATTGCTTTGTGGCTTAATGTGATGTATAAACCTAAGCATAGTGTTTTGCAAACCAGGGCCAATAGATTAGGACTGTGTGGCAATCCAACTATTGTGATTTATGTGCACAAATATAATATGTTTAGCTTTGTATCCCCTGAGTTTCTTTTAGTGTTGTAGTATGCTGTTTCCAAGAAAATAGGGCTCTCTCTAGTTCTGTTGGTGTAGGTGAAAAATGGGGTCCTCCTGAACTTTTAAAGGTTCTAAGATTATTGGATAAAAACGAGTTATTATTTTAGGCCACGGCCTGTTCAGGTATAAGTGTTCATTTGGACAGTAATATAGCAGGATAAATGCTTCTGGAACTACTTCCTGTGTGTATAGTCATATCTAATCTCAATGTCCTTAGTCCCCCACTGATTTTGACCCTGGATCATGATATAGAACAAATTGCACAGTTGGTTCAATAAATCTGGTGAATTCTGTCCTAAGTAACATAATCATAAATAGAGAAATTGGGAAAACTCTAATTGCTGTTGGAAGGATATATTATGACAAAAACTCGACTGGTGAATATGCAAAATCAATCACTATGATCCCTTCTTCCAAATATCTGCTTTCTCGGGTTAATATTTCTTTTACTTCCTTTTTCTATTTTGGGTATAGGTCTCAGTTACTTTTTATAAATGCAGGCATTAAAAATCTTTAAATATCTACTTCCTACATATGGCAGGAAATACTTCTCTAACATTTATTTTCTGCAGCCACATTTGATGTCTATATCACTATATGTGGGTTTTTTTTCATATGCAATGTTAATCCCACACAAAATTTTCTGGCGCATGTCTCCAATCCTTAAAGGCTATAAATGGAAACCTTAACTACAGTATTTAAGCATCTCACATGTGGGATTAATAGAAGTTCTAAAAAACATACACAACCAAGTAAATATCACACACTGTCTGTTTCTTGTCACTTTTTTCAATAGAGAATCTGGGCTTTAAAATTCTTTAGAAAGCACAGTATAGTTTTGTCAAACAAGAAATATTTTCAGCATGCCCCTCATCTTCCATTTAGCCTTCAAGGGTTAAAGAGAAACTGTGCCTTTGTGTGTGAGAAAATAAATGGGGGAAAAGTACAATTCAAGAAGAAGAAAAAACCCTAGAAAAGCCTGAAAGACAGAGAATCAAATTATCTCTTATGACTAATATGCAGATACAAGCATCAAGGAGCTATTCCTTCCAGAAAAATAAATTAGTGACATTGCCTGATCGTAGCTGACTATGCCATTTAGATCTTCAGAGAGTTAAACAGTCCACCCCAATAAATCTAGTTTAGGGCCTGTAAATAAAAGGGGAGAAAGGCTGGTAATTAATGGCTACTGTCTACTGAACTTCCATGGCCAATAGCATTAATGATGAAATAAATGCTTCTCTCTTCATCTCCAGGGGGAAAGTGACTTGTATTTTGTAACTCTGATAAGTGATAGCTAAGCTTCTACAGAGAAATTAGCATACAAAGTAGTTCTGTGTTGCTTAATTATTACCTGTCTATAATCCAGGAAAGAAAAGGTCAGAGATTCCTCTTCCTGAGGACCCAGATTGTTTGGGCAACAGGCTGGCTCTGTAAACTGCTTAAGGCTGTAAAGCACTATAAAGTGGTATATAAGTGTAATTGGTATTCCTAAATGTTCCATACTGTAGGTTCATACCATAAGAAGGAAGACTGGTGCTGCAGAGAAGAAGAAAGATAATTTTGCAATGGGACACTAAAGGATGTGCATATGTGTGCAGTATATAAGTGGTGTGGATGTATCTAATTGTATACATACAGCAAAACACACATCTATAACCGTTATGTAGATATTTTTGACAAATATCTGAATATGAATCTTGGTGAAAAGCTTTGCAATCTGTACTATAATTGTGTTGATGAATGTGGCTTAATTGAGCTATATTAATGTTGTTGTGGGGTGGTATATGGGTAACAAAGATAGAAAAGCAGCTGTCTGCTACTGAGATCTCTGATTTCAAAACAGGCAGACCCAAGAAAACCTCAGAAAAATGAGGGCAAGTCCAGGGAGAAGAAATGAAGGTGGAGAAAAAGAATCCCAAAGGAGGAAAGGTATGAATTACTCACTAGTGGAGGATGAGAAGTGAATGTGAAGCATCTCGGGCTCTGATGGGATTATTTTGAACATATCTTGATAAGGTTATGTTGCAAATTTTATGTGAATCACACTTCACACATCTGAAAAAGTTTCAGAAATACAACGATAAAACATGCGGCCACCGTGGTTGTATCTGGATTCCAATATTTTTCTGTCTTCATTGATTTGTGAAATAATAAATTGGTTGGGCTTTAAGATTCATGAGATTCTAGCGTGTTTGCTAAAACAATTTATTGCAATTACCTCTCTTTGAGACTGTCTTCTAAAGCAGGGGTCGCCAACCTTTTGGACCTCAG
Source organism: Pseudonaja textilis (assembly GCF_049901715.1). Taxonomy (NCBI): domain Eukaryota; kingdom Metazoa; phylum Chordata; class Lepidosauria; order Squamata; family Elapidae; genus Pseudonaja; species Pseudonaja textilis. Next base: position 112,190,703 of record NC_141990.1, read on the forward strand.
TGACCACCAAACTCCTAATTTTAGATCTCAGGGACCACTAACTGGTTCTGTGGGCATGGCCTAATTTGTGGGTGTGGCTTGGTGGTCGTGTGACTGGCTGGGCATGGCTTGTATGTAAATATTATAAATATGTATATAAATATTGGTTTTTTTATAAAAAAAGAGCAACTTTTACCCAAAATCAGGCAAAGCAGGCAGGCAGGTTGGGTTGCTCACAGAATCACAGATACATTCAGAAATCTATCTATCTGCCATTGGCTAGCTCAGTCTGTCACATAAATTTTGCTTGCAAGCAAACTCATAAAATTTGCTAGCAAGCTAACTCACAAAATTAACTCACAACACACCATGTATGTAAATATTGATTTTTTTTATAAAAAAGAGCAACTTTTATCCAAAATCAGGCAAAGCAGGCAGACTGAGTTGCTCACAGAATCATTCAGTGATCTATCTATCTGCCATCGGCTAGCTCAGTCTCTCAAATTTGCTTGCCGTGAGTCTGCACTGAATTTGCTTCCAAGCAAACCTTCAGTCCTAAGGGAAGCAGAGCTGAAGATCTGAAGACTAGCTAGAAAGCAAGAAATCCAACCATTTCCTACTTCCTAGCTAATCTAAATCTCCCGGCAAAGCAGAACAGATGATGGTCTGAAAAAGGAAAAATAACAATTTTAGCAGGCAAGTCTGCCCAGTAAGGAGTGAGTGGGCGGGGAGCATTCCTGTGGGCCATGTGGGCGGCGCAGCCTTGTGTTTCTGTGCAGCCTGGATTAATTGCTTCAGGAGGGTGCTCTGGGGGTGAGATTTCTCTGTGGCCCACCAAAATTTTCTCGCGGCCCACTGGTTGGCGACCGCTGTTCTAAAGTAGCTCAGTATTGACCCACAGATTATTGGGAAAATATGAATATGCTTATGTCCCTTTTCTCTTCCCCCATTCAAAAAAATAATCTCTTTATCAAATGATTAGGGAAATTAGAACAAATAGCTGTTTAGTAATCTAAGAAGGTCATCAAGTTGATGGTCATTAAGCAATTTCATCTTTTTAAAAATCTGATAAAGAATTTAAAAATGAAGACTATTGTGTCCCTTGAAAAATAAGCAAATACATTCTCCCATAAGCTTTTTTTCCCCAGATGTACAGAGTGTGGTTCAAAGAATAGATCTTTTTTTTTCATATAAAAGTCTTACAGTTGTTGTTGGGGTAAAAGAGAAGGGGGGAAAGCGGTAAAAGATCCGGGCATGTAACACAGAATTATTTCTGATACTATATTAATCACGTTAGATGAGAATAAGAATGTTTAGGAGGAGAGTTCAGCAACTGGCAGGACCTCACTGATGTCAAAAATCACACAGGCTCAAGACTGGCTAATAAACTGGATGAAAGATTATTAGGGAAATAGGGGAGGAGGCTGAAACAAAATCATCCCAGAAGAATAAAGTGGCAATTCACTTCCATCATTATTATAATTCTTATTTTGGAAATGAAGCCTGCAGGAGTTGACCTTGAGATGAAGTCACCTTTACATTGAGCCTTGTCATGTCATTGAATAAAAAGTTACTGAGACCCCAATGTTGTCTTGAAGGGAAATAAATCCATCAAAGTTTGAATTTTATTGTCCTGAGAAAGGCTAGGCTTAGGTAAACAGTTGTTTTAGACAGGGAAGGTGTTATAAAACAGGAGTGTTTGAAACCTCTCCTTCCAAGAGCTTCCCAGGCGTCAGCCTTTCAGCCAGAATGTCTTCCCTTCAGCCCAACTCTAGAAGAATTAGAAAGGCAGGTGCTATGAATCTATCTACCCAAAGCCCCAAAATACAAGCATTAACAAACCTTGTTAAGTCTTGAAACATAACAGATAGCATTGTACCCATGCAGGAAAAGGTTTTAATAAAGAAACTTCCTCCTAAAGCCACTGAAGTTAAATCTCTAGATTAAAAAGGACTATTTGGGGAAAGGGAAGTAACAATTAATCGCTCAAATTTTCAAATGAAATTAGTACAGTCACCTAGCTACACATGTTACTTATTATTCTCTTTTGAAATCTTTGCACCTTTGTTCATCACCATTTCCTTTTTCTTTTCTTTTTATAGAACGTACCATATGAGTGAAAAGCAGCCTTTTTCAGAATACTGACTGTTGCTTTGTTGAATCAAGGACACTCTGGATTTTGGGGTCCAGCCAGCAAATCAGACATTATCTCAGAGTCATCCCACTTTTCTAAAGTCCTTGGAATAATTAAGGCACACTCTAGTTTCTCAAGCTTTGCCTTTTATAAATGGCATTTTGCAAGGGGGAGAATTTGGGGGGGTGGATAAAAACTTCAGATTCATTAGTATTGTACCTTATTAAAACTAGGAATTTGTAACACACGGAAGTGGTGAAGAAGGAATAGAATTAGGTTTCATTTGAAAGTGACTAAATATAAAGCAGCCATTACATATACATTATTGCCCTGGATAATAACGCAGTGTGAAAAATAGCCCTGCTCTATATTTAATCCATGAGATAAAGTGTTAAATCTTCTCATTAATAGGCTTGTAGTGGAGAATCTTCTCATTAATGGGCTTGTAGTGGGGAAAATCTAGGAAACAAAATGGAAGCTGCACCCCCTCCCTTCCTCTTCACCACCTGTGTTCTTTTGCATTTGGCCAGGGTCAAAACCAGTTCTTTTTGCCTAATAATCCCATCAGACTCAAATGGAACTTCCCTGCTCCAGACAATGCACCCTGCAATCCCATCAAACCAAAGAATAGAGGTCTTCTCACCCTGTCACCTTACAGCCCAAGGGCAAGCCTTACAATAGAATTGCAACATAGAGATACTCCAAATTTGCATCCTTCTCCTTATCAACTGATGACCTCAACAATCCATCTCCTTTAATCATGAACTTCCTCAGCTTCTGTCCTCGCCCACCCCAAAAAGGAACCACCCCCCCAAAAAATAAAAAAACCAACCCCCCTCCCCAACCCCACCAAAACAAAAAATATTTTTTCAAACCCCCCCCCCCCCCCCCCCCCCAACCCCAAAAAACACCCCCCCCCCCCCCCCCCCCCCCCCCCCCCCCCCCCAAACACCCCCCCCACCACCCCCCCAAAACCCCCCCCCCCCCCCCCCCACCCCCCCCCCCCCACCCTGATATTTTGCAATATATATGTTTTTTTATCAATTTTATTGATTTTTTATTAATGACACTTCTTAGTGCTTAATAAACATTGTGTTCTCTGGGTATTTAATTTGCTTAACAACACTGATTACATTCTTAATCATCATCCCTTTTTTCGAACCACTGATAAAATAGATTCCATGTTTGATAGTATTCTGTGTCTTCTTTCTGTTTAATGTTCAATGTTATTTCTGCACACACTAGTACCATGATGGCAAACCTATGGCATGCATGCCGGAAGTGGCACACAGAGCCATCTCTGCTGGCATGCGAGCCGTCTCCCTGGATCAGCTCCATTGCACATGCGCATGCACCTCTGGCCAGCCAGCTGATTGTCGGGTATCTGCAACACATGTGCGGAAGGCAGGACGTGTGAGAGATGCATGTGCATGCGCAGAGGCATGAGGTGCACATGGAGGGTTGTGCACACATGCACAGAGGGGTGCCGGGGAGGGTTGCACATAGATGTGCAGAGGCACACAGTGTGCAGAAGGGGGATTCTGCATGCATGCACAGGGAGCAGGGGAATCTTATGTGCATTGCATTATGCGTGCATGCACATGTGTGCGTGCACCTAAACGCACATGTGCACTTTCGGCACGTGACAATGAAAAGGTTAGCCATCACTGATCTAGTATCTTGATTATTTCTTCATCTCACAGTATTTCCTCATTTTTCCAATATTGTACAAATATAATCCTCGCTGCTGTTACGACATGTAATGTTAAATACATACATTTCCTATCAAATTTTTCTGATATTATACTTAATAAAAACAGTTCAAGTTTAAAATCTACATGTTTCCCTATCATCTTTTCTAGCCACCTGTGTATCTTTGTCCAACATTTTTTTTGCTTTAGCACAAGTTCACCACATATGATAAAATGTGCCCATTTTTTGATTTTGCAATACATTTTGATGCACTGAACAGAAATGATCCCAATGACACATACTTGATACATATCCCAGTTTATAGAGTATTCAAAATACCAAACTTTGTATTATTAGAAAATAGTATAAGAAATAGAGCTTTCTCCCAGCCTACAAAAATAGGATTGTATATGTACAGAGAAATATCTTGGATGTCTCTACTACATAACATTGATGTTTCCAAAATTTCAAATATTTCTCAAGAAGTTCCAAAGTGAAATTAAAAATAAAAACAGGAATATACTTGTGTTTGACGAACACAATACAGAAGCCTGATGATGGCAGATGAGATTCTGCCGAAACGTTGCTACAACTTTAAAAGCACAACTACAATGACGTGGGAAAATACCCAAACAAAGCTGAATACCATACATGCATGCATGCATGCATGCATGCATACATACATACATACATACATATATATATCATAGTACATAATTTAAAGGTTTAGCAAAACATAATTGAGGATCCATATAAATGTTCATAATTTTTAAAATGTTCATAAATTTCCATAAAGTCTCTTCCTGGTCTCCATGCATTATATTGAAAAAGACACTAATAGAAACTACAAATGCATAATATAATCTAATAAATATGAAGACATTAAAATAAGAACATAAACTAATTAACTTCTTTCAGACTGGACCATTACAACTGCATCAGGAGAAAATTATTTTGCTATATTTCTAAATGATGGTAATATTTGATCAAAAACATATATTTCTACTTTAAACTATTCAATTCTACTGAAAGGTTTCCTATATGGATATTTAGCGCCATCTATTGACTAAATAAAACTATCTCCTATATCTACAAGATTAGAGCTTTTCAAAGTACAGGGAGGAGGAGGAGGAGGAGGAGGAGGAAATGAGTTACAGAAAAAGGAGGGAAATTTATGAAGGAAGGGCACCTTGAAGTTAAGTGTATTTGGAACTGGTCTGTGTCTCCATAATAGACCACTTAGAAACCCCATAAACACTATATAATGGAAGCAAGGTACAATACAACTACTAAGTCAGTGAATAGTTATTTTAGGGCAGAGTATCCATATATGAATTTCTGCAATTCTCCAGTGAATAAAATATATGAATAAAACTGAGGAAAAGTGGGAACACTGAAAAAACTCACTTCATTTTGCCTACAAAAGTTGATTTATCTTACTGTGACCTTTCTAAATTGCTTGGGTCCATTCAGATGGTCACAACCCACAGTTTAAAATTACTTTAAAGGCAATGTTGGCAGAAAGAAACTGACTTAATAAAATCAAACTGAAAGAGGTTCCCAGAATGTACTCTGCGGTGAACTGGGCAGCCAAATGGGAATTGGTATGGTGAGAAAGGAGGTAGCTAAGCCAATGGGTAAAAAGTCAATTATTGGTCTGCATACTATAATCAATACCCATTGAAGACATCTAGGCTGCTGTGTATGTGGCTATACAGTAATAATAGCAATAGATACAGAATAATAATAGAATACTTTTACTAGGACTAATCATGTTAGCATAAAATTATGAGCACTGTCCTGGTTGAAAAATAATTACTGTATGAAGAAATTGAAATCTTGGGAACATTTTGGTATTCTGATCTTAATGAAGCCACCCAGAATTTGTGGAGTCAAACAGGATATAAACTGTGCACGTCAATAAATATATTTTCTATAAGTGCTTTGTATGGATTGTCAGTCAGTGTGTGTTCATTTTATAAGTATGTGTTGTGACTTTCAGTGACAAAATGCTGAAGCCTCTAGAACAGGAGTGTAAAATTGGTGGCCCGTGGGCCGGATGTGTCACATGCAGGCCCCACCCCCCCAATTCCACGAAGGGGAAAAACATTGCAAAACGTCACTTGGTGCCAACATGATGTGATGAGTTTGACACCCATGCTCTAGAAAACTTTTAATCCAAAAAAAACCCCCAGACATATACTGTATTTGCAATTCTATAGTGTTTGAACTTAAACTCATCTATAGCAGCAGCTTTTCTGCTGGCAAAGCATCCAAATACAGCTGTATAAGTATGCCAATATTTAAATTTAAAGCGATAGGCAAGTTTGCTGAAACAGGAAAATCTCCCCTTTCCCTTGGCAAAGATGCATCACCCTCAAGTTACCCAATGTATTAGTGTTCTTTGCCTTCACTGTTAATGATATTCTCCTTTAGCATCAGGACACTGGCTGTCAAGCACCTTATAAATCAAATAATAAACGATGCAATTCTTTATGTTAGTTTCCCTTCTTTTTCTGAAACGTAAGGGTATAGTGTTAGATTTATTTTCCATCAGTGGATTCATACAGCTGGCAATGACTGTATATTGGATGCAAAGTTACTTATTGCAAATGTATTATACTGAGAAAGGATACAAAAATGTGTTCCAATATGGTTGAATGGCAGAATTCCTGGCTTCAGAAATAATAATCATTTATAAATCTCTTCCTTTGCATGATAATTATGTAACTCTCCTACATTGATGGATAAAGCCAGACACAACACTAGAAGTTAAACTCATGTCTGGTTTACTTTACTAAAATTATGTCTCATTTACTTTGGCCATGTCTTGCAGGCAAATTCACTGGAGAAGGCAATGATGCTTAGGAATGGTTAGTGGAACAAGAAGGGACAAGCAAAGAACACGCTGGCTTGACAACTTCAAATCTGGTACAAAGTTGAACATCCAACAATTGAAAAACATGCTTGACAAGGTAGCATGGAGAACATATGCCTATAAAGTTGCCAAGAGTTGGGCACAACTAAATGGTTTAAACAACAACAGTATTCATGGATATTATTGAAAAACAATAATATGTTTCCCTTGTCATCTTCTCACACCATCACTGTATTTTTCATAAGCAGAAAGAGAAACGTGATCAGAAAGAGAAACATATTTGTTGTGGGTAAGCACATAAAGCATTGATTAGTTCTGGGGAAAAGTTGCTGGATTCGAATTCTATGGAGTCTCACAATGTTTAGAAGTTTGAGCAACAGTAATAACTTAAATCCATGCATTAGCCATCAATAATAGCAGTTTCAGTAGAGAAGCCACTCCCTGAGAGGCATTAGTGCAACCTTCTCTCATAATTTGTTGTTGTTTTTTTTACAAAGAAAACAAATGAAGGAAGTATATGGATGTGGGTGGGGAAACTATGTCTTTATTTTCTGAATGGAGTGAACAAAGAGGTTTAGGTTTGGAACCTGTATTGCTGACAGAGTCGCAGGCTTAGCAAGAACAGGATGGAAAGGCTGGCAGGACAGCAGGATGAAAGAAGTACAGAGCGATCAAAAGGGCAGAGAGGATGAGGAAGATAGGGATGTGGCAGGAGTTGATTTGATGCGCCCCTGTGGTCGAGATGCAGGTGAGCTGCCATGCATCCAAATTTTGATCAGATGACCACAGGAGTGTTGCAATGGTCATAATCTACCTGTAATGCAAATGTTGTAATTATATTCGTGAGAAAGACTTGCTGTAGCAAAACCTGAACCAGTGTTACTCAGGAAAAGCATGGAAAATACATTTCAAAAGTAGTTGTTGTTCATTCGGTTCTTTAATTTGCTTATTGGTTTGTTTTTATTTGATTGCTTTATCTACACGGACTATGGAAGCTGCACAAAACCAATACAGTGCCTAAAAGCAGACATGATAGGATGATATAAAGCTAAACATAATAGGAGGAACCTTAAGACCGCAAACCAAAACAAGCCACATACCAAAGTCCTCAGTCTATTTGAGAGCTTCAGGATGCCAGACTTTATGCCTTGAAGGGCTTTATAGGTGGCAGCCAGCACCATGAATTGTGCCCAGAAGCTCACTAGTAACCAGTGTAGCTTGCATAGCAGAAGTGCTAAACGTAGGCATAATGAGCTCAACTCTGAATTGCTCATGCCATTACATTCTAGACCAGCTGTTGCTTTTGAAGTCAGGCCCATGTACAGTACATTGGGGTAGTCCACATGTAAAATGACTAGCTTTGTACATACATGCACTTTATATGTATGTATATGTGTACAATCTTGGGCACAAAGCCAGATGGGTAGGCTTGGACCAGTCTTTTTCTCTCAGTCCTAGGAAGAAGAAAGTGGCAAACCACTTCTGAAAAACATTGCCAAGAAAACGTCAAGGAGGTGTCTAGGCTGTCTCTGAGAACTGAACATGACCGAAAAAAGAAAAAAAATGTGTGTGCATGCACACATGCACACATGCACACACACACACACACACATACACAAAGCAATATAAGTCTGTCCATAGAAAGTAATTGGTTGGGAGACTGCAACAACAGCAGGGGAATTGAGCAATGAAAGATGTCGTAGCCTACAGTCCTAAATGAATATTTTGCAAGCTGTGGTCAGAGCATCTCACTCCAAACGGGTCCTCTTAAGTTTGCTTGTGGTCCAGCTGGCATGAGTACAGGACAAGCAGAGCTGAAAGAGATAGTGCAGGTAATCCCTTAGACTCCCTTCTCCAGACTTACATTTTTCCCTGACAAAACCAAATCCTCAGCTGAGCAATTTAACAATTTTTACAAACTTTTAACAAAATGGTTCCCGCTTACATTGGAAATTGGGTAGTATTTTCTCCCTTACATATAAGCTACATCCCAATTCGAGAAATCATGAAACTCAATTATTTTAAGAAAATATGAGCTTTGAACTATTTCTTAAGCAATGTTTGATTTGTAGCAATGTGTAGGTTAATTATTATACCACATTTATTAAAGGTTTGGTGTACAGGAAACATACCAGAACTTTTCCTTTTTTTTTTCTTTTTAGGAACAAGCTGCTCTGTTCTCATTCTGCAGCTTCATTCATTTTCAAAATCCAGTCTATCTATGCAAGCTTTTTTTTTTTGCTTTATTTGTTTAGGTTTATATTTCTAATGCTAATATCTACTCTCAGGTGGGATATAATCAATATCAACATACAGAAACATAGCATCCTTTCCACAAGCAAGCATTATAAAATCTGCAAGGAATATATTTGGATTTAGAAGAGAAAAAGCACTTCCCCCAAATAAAGTATAAAATAGCATTTGTCATTCAGTATGTATAACAAGACTGAAATGTATTAGCTTGCTGTTTAGCAGCTTAATGAAAGCTGATTGTTTAAAGAAATGACAGATGAGTGAGAAAGCATTTTGAGCTGACAGGTGGGCTTACTAGAACACTGCAGTGATGTTACTGCTTGTTTTTCCACTCAACTGGGAAAGTAAATAATTCAAGCTGTTTTTGCATCACTTGTAACTCAAAATGGTTGAATACACTGAACTTTAACATATTTATCTGTAATTTAACATTGAAGCATGAGCCAAATTTTATCAAAGAGATGTTGCAGTTGAAACCAGGATTTTGATATATCTTTCCTCCCTTGTCTACGCAGTACACAATATACATGATTGTTAATTATTACTTATATTAATGATGAACCATATCAATTTAACATTGTTCCACCAAAAGAATTGCAGAAAATGCCTATCCATTCTGCGTAAAAAAAAAGTTAAATTTTTTTTGCAGACAAAATTAATATATTCACTGTCAATTACAAGTACACTAAGCATGCATATTGACAGTATCTTTATTTTTCTAATATTTAACATTAACCCAGTGTCATGAGGCCCTCACTGGTTCATGGAATCCATCAACCGACAGTACACAATATGTTCTTGTAATTTTTTTTCTCCTCTTTTTTTAGTAAAATAAAGGAAGTTATTGGTTTCTCTTCTCACTTGCTTGTTTCATTTTTAAAAAATTAAGCAGCATTTCCTAACAATAGCTAAACAAGCCATACTTGTATTCCTTTCCTGGTACTCTTTCATCTTTCTCTAATCGAATAAGTATAGTCAAGTGGCAAGACAATTATAAAACAAAAGCTTTATATATATATATATCTTGTGTATATGTGTGTGTATATACACACACACATATATATATATATATATATATATATATATTATATATATATATATATATATATATATATATATATATATATATATATATATATATATCTGTCCAAGCTTTTTAAAGGTACATATCACTCTTCAGGATTTACACAGATCCCTAATGTTAATGAAATATGTGGACTGCTGTTCCTTTGTACTTAGGGCCAAGTGAAGATGTTTGGCTGGTAGTTTATCTCAAGCTTGTTGAACATGGTCTTCAATTTCCCATGAAAGCCATCTGCATGAGGAAGAAATACCTATGGAAGGAATCTTGAGACCCTTCTAGACCACCTCAGTGGTCTTTTTCTGGACCCAGCCCCAGATCAGACAAATCTGTAGCACTGCAAAACTGCCTACTCACGTGATGGCGAACCTATGGCATGTGTGCCGGAAGTAGCATGCAGGGCCACTTTTGTCAGTATGCGAGAAGGCGCCTGGAAGAGCTCCACTGTGCATGCACACATACCGCGTGTCCGCCAGCTGATTGTTGGGTATCTGGTGCACATGTGAGGGGGGCAGGGCGTGCACGGGAGATGTGCTTTCATGTGCAGAGATGCCTGGCACACGTGGGGCATGCGCGCATGCAGAGATGCGCTGCACATCTGGGGGAGTCACACATGCATGCACAGGGGCATGGGGGGGCACACACATTGCCTTCTGGCCTACTCCATCTCAAGACTTTTATCCTTATTTTTGCCTTCCTCTCACATAAGTTCTTTAAGTGTCACCAGCTTTTCCTCTTCTTTGTCTACATTGTAGCAGCTCCTTCTTTCTTATGAGAAAAGTAGCAGCTGTGAAAATTTTTTACTAACATTTACTAACTAAAAAAACAGCATGTATATCTGGGTAAGTATGTGATAGGATGGCAGGCTGCCCTGGGCTGTGGCATTTGTCACACACACATTTCATTTTACTTTCATAATGACTTTATTTTCATAATGAACTTTTCTAAGTATTCTTTGTTTTTAGTAAACAAAGTAGTATTGCCTGCACATCTTTTTTTAAATATTTTGCTCTCTAGTATGGATTCCAGCTGTCACCCTTTCAAGACTGTCTTTTAAAATATTTACTGTATAAATTAGAAATGATGTGTGTCATTGTTTTACTCCCATTTATATTCTGAACCACTCAATTTCTTCAAATTAAATTCTGATATTGTTTTGCTCATAATAGCAGTAGCAATAGCACTTAGGCTTATATACCTCTCCATAGTGCTTTATAGCCCTCTCTAAGCAATTTACAGAGTCAGCCTATTGCCCCCAACTATTTGGGTCCCAGAAGGCTGAGTCAACCTTGAGCTGGTCAGGATCAAACTCCAGACTATGGGCAGAGTCGGCCTGCAATACCACACTGTGCCACCATGGCTCCCTTCCTAATAAAGGTTTCTCATTAGAATAATCAGACATGTACCCATTAGTCTTAATGGGGAACACACTTTGGTATGATCTGCACAAGCAAAAGCCTTGCTATAATCAATAAAGGTAACCAAACTTCCTTCCAATTTTCTTGCTTTTTTGATTAGCCTGTTTTTGTTGTTGGCATTCTGATCTCAAGTCCCTCTATCTTTTCTGAAATCTGCCTGGCATTTGGCATCTCTTTTTCCATATGGCTCTATTCTTATTTGTAAGAGTTTAAAACTACTAGCATGTGGGAAAAAATGTTAAGCTCGAGTAACTTACATGTTTTGTTTGCACTTCTCATCTCATCATACTGATCTTTTCCAATTTCTAGGACACTCTTGTTCTCTATTTGTTGACATAGAGCTAACACTTTTTCTCTCAAAGCTATAAACAATTCACTGCCCATGTGAATCTGTACTTTCTAATTCGCAGATCTATTGTCTAACATACACAATTGTGTTTGTCATATATTCTCTGTTTGCAAATGTTTTTGTCATTTTATAATTCTCTTTAGGGTTTTGATATAGTTTTAAAATCTTCTTTTGCCTCAATGATTTCTGTAAAAATTGCTTCAGGGTTATACTTGTGTAATCTTTCGCCTTAGTGATATTTTTTTTTGTAACATCTCTAGTCTTTTCCACTACTTGTTAACATGCTGAGATACTTTTCTTGTTTGATATTTAAATTTTTCATTCAGGCACTGTGCAGTCTTTTTATTGTCTAAAGCATTCCCTAGCTGGCAATAACAGTTCTAAAAGCCATAGGGGATTTTCTTCTTTGAAGTTGTAAGATTTTTCTTCACTTTTTCACATTCTTCTCCTTAGGTTTTTCTCATACATATTAAATCTGTTTCTTAGATTGTCTTCCGGGTCAAATCTTGCTGGCATACTTATCTATGCTCTTTAATTTTCTAACCTTAAAATGCTTATTTGATACAAATAATTCATATTCTATTCACCAATTTGCAGTCTGAAGAGATCTGGAGGGCCATATTGTTGATATTGTGCATATTATATTTCCCCTCCTGCAATGTATTTACTTCCATGATATACAGTTGTACAGTTATTGTGTTTGTCATATAAATATATTTATTACATTTATATGCTTCTAAAAGATTCATGAGGGCTTACTACAATATAATGCACAGTTAAAATATCCATGGTAAAAGAACAAGATTCAGTTTATTTATATAAATCAGCTCAAAGCCACAAAGTTATATCCAATCCCAAGTAGTTACAATCCTGTTAGATGGTGCATAATCACTTGTCAAAGGTCCTTGGGAAAAACCATAGTCTACATTAATGACTAGAAACTAAGCTTCTAGAGCAGTGCTTCTCAGCCTCACCCCTTTAAGATTGGTGGATTTCAACTCCCTAGGGAATTTTGGGAAATGAAGTCTATGCATCTTTCCTTGGTTTCATCTCCTCTCCCTCCCATCCCCATCCCCCCACCCCAACCGTGAACATGAGCATCACAAACAGCTTCTCTAGGGGTATCTCTTGGACCAGTTGATTCTGATTTATTGAGACAAATCCTAAAATTCTAGTCTTCCCATTTCTTTGTCAGACTTCCCTTTCTAGCAATCTATGGAATATATTTCTCAAGGTCTGATTAATAATATTAGTAATAAGTTACAGCACAAATATTCCAGTAAATATTCTACTTTCAAATAAGAGACCTATTTATAGGTTAACTCCAGTCTCTCACATTTTAGTGCAACATGGACAAAACTTGGTCTCATTTGTGAAGGAAGGGCAGTCTGCATCCATTTATTGCCTTCAGTAACTACTCCTAAGCTTTTTGTCAGTATCAGAAGTTATTCTCACGTTCCCAACATTTGCATTCGGATCCCCATTAACACTAGGTTGTTTCAAGGTGTTGCATTAAGTATCTCCTTCAATTTGGTATAGAATTCCTCAGTATGTTCTGTTATTACATCAGTGGTAAATGCAACCACTGGTATATTGTTTATTGGATATCTGCTGTATTATTTGTTGGGTTACAGTTGAGTATATTTATCAACAGCATTGGAATCCCATTGTTTCATATGATCATACCCTGAATAGGATATTATGTAAACTTCTGGTGTAAACTGGTTCATTCCAGTGTATGCAAGTTCACTTCTTCATAAACCATCCAATTTGGTGTGCTTTCTTTCCATGTATATTCAAAAGAACTCTAAATCAGTTTGTGACTTTACCCCAACTACAACAAACCAGTTCAAGCAAGCTGGCAAGAGGTTTTATTCCTTTGCAGGTAGAGACAACAAGAAGTAATGAGAACATCTGATTAAAGTCAGCTCTGAGCATCTGCCTGCTCAACATCACTCGTGTTGGGGGCACCTATGGTGGCCAAGTGCTAAGGCAGGACTTCCCTCAGACCCTCCATCACTCTCATTATAAACTTCCTTCCCTTCATTTTCTTTCCTTCTTCCTTCTCCTTTCTTCTTCCCCTCTTTCCTTATTTTTCCTTCCTTGCTCTCTTCCCATCTTCCCTTCTTTTTCTTTGTCTTTCCTCTTTCCCTCTTTTCCTCTCCCTTTTCGCATGCTCAAACGCAAAAGGGGAAACAATTCTCCTTTTGTTTCATTTTTAGTTTGTTTGATAGTCCTCCGCCAGCAAAAACGGGGCCCGCCCCCCGTTTTCAGCTTCGATGGCCTCCGGCGGCCCTCTGCCAGCAAAAACAGAGCTGGGGGGGGGGTTCACACTCCATTTTCACTGATAGAGGGCTGCAGGAGACCGTTAGGGCCGAAAATGGGATGCACGAGGCTGCGTGTGCCCTCCCGAGCTCCCTTTTGTCTGGCAGAGGCACCACAGGCCAGTCCTTTGCTGCTTCCAGACCAGCCCTGCAGGCCAGATCTAAGCACACAGGCCTTGAGTTTGACACCCCTACTCTAATGATATAGTTCAACTTGGGCCTTCTGTAGATGACATCGTTCCCATATCGTCAAAAGCCCACTGAACAATACTTGTTAGGTTTTTATCTATTTCCGTAATTAATGCTATTAATTCAGTAATTAATAACTTCAGTAATTAATGCTGGAATGAGAGCCCTATATAAATGCAACAGTCAAGCATAGAGCAGAGGATTAGGTTATTGATGGTAGTAACAATCACATGAATGGATGCATTCTTAGCAGAAACAGAACAGGAATCTAATTAATACTAAATCCATTAATTATAAATCCAGATATTATGGAAAAATGTCAAAGAAAAAAGGAATAACTTATTTTAGCCTTCATAGTGCAAACAACTGTCTAATGTTCTGGTCACATACATTTGTAAATCCAAAATAAAACAAGTGCATCTTCAGTTTCTAGCCAAGTAAAGTGGAACATTGTGTCAGCGTTCTCTTTGGTTGGAATACTTGTGTCTTTCAAGGCAATGAACCCTTTGAAGATTGAAACGTCGGAATGAAATCTAGTAATAGGTTCAGGATACAATTCTACATTTTATAATCTATGAGTTTGACCTCTCCAAATCCCATTCAATTTTCAGAGCAGGAGAAAACAGCTTGAAAGATATTTGACATGAGATCTGTCATGTACAGTTGCTAATAAAATTATGTTGTTAAATATGTGCTGTGTTTTCTCATAACATTTCTCCAGTAAGAAAGAAATCTTTTACTATTTTCCCAAAAGTCAGGGTATATATTCAAGGTATACCCAGGGCCTTGTTTCCCCCTTCCAGTCGTATCCTACTCTAGAGCACGATGCTCATCTCTGTTTCTCAGCGGTGGGAGACAACATTGTCCAAAGACATTTCTGTGATCATGTGGCCAGCATGAGATATACCCAGGAGCACAGAACACTGTTACCTTCCCACCAAAGTGGTATCTATTTATCTATTGCATTTGCGTGCTTTTGAACTGCGAGGTAGGCAGGAGCTGGGGCAAATAATGGGAGCTCACCCCACTGCATGGCACTTGTGTGTCGAACTCAGGCTGTCTGCTTTCCAGCTGACAAACTCAGTGGTTTTTTTAACCACAAAACCTATTATAAAAGCAGTGGTCAGTTTAAAATATTTGTTACTCAGGCAGAAATTACAGTGGTAAATATAACTTACAGAGTGCATCAACCATGGAAGAAAGCATTTACATGCACAGGACAAAAACATTCCTAAAGATCTGATTTCCTGATTCTGTATATGCATATTCTCTTTAGCTTTTGGCTAGGAGACTATTATAGATGTAGGTACATAAATGTACCAGGCAACACATACACGGCTCACACACTACAGTTTCAAGAACAGAAATGTATTATTGAGATAGCTATTGGTTCATGCTGTTGACATAAAGAAGGAAGCTAAGGACTTGATTGGGAGGGGGAAAAAAACCATAATTTTAAAAAAATCTAAGATGAGGTAGTGAGGTTGAAGATAGAGGGCAGTGTAAATATCAGACAGGTTGTCAAGTGCATGAGATCCAGAAAACAAATTATAATGTTAGATATTTCTGTATTTCTTTACTGCTATTCTTGTGGAAATTTGTATTTTTGTAGCCCAAATATGGTAGCTGTAGCTAAAAGCATAAGGGAGAAAGCCATTGGAAAAAGTGTATTTGGTGAGTTTTCCTTCTGCAGATTAAATTGCAAGTTTGTTAATAAATAATGTATATATTACATATATTTGAGTTTATTTCTAAAACATTACAATGAATAATAATAAAAAATCTAAATTGGAAATAGGAATCCAACTAGAAGGCAAACAGACTACTGGACCACAAGGAAAACAATGCTAAAGGACAGACATGCTATATGAATTACTTTCACCAGTCCTCACTGCAGAACATTTAGGATACTGATGCTCACCTGAACACTTTTCAAATAACAATGGCAAGAAATTAAGCTTTAAGCTTTATCAATGAATTAAAAATTGACAGATCACCAACTTTGAGATATCTACCTCATAGTTTTGAAGAAATTCAAATGTGAAATAAAGATTGACATTTTTATTAGATGATGGGGATATGGTCAAGTTAACATTCTTTTTTTAAACAAAAGATGTAGGTAGGGAAAGACTCAGAAGTTACAGGAAGGTTAGCTTTGTACATATTCTTAATTTATTAAAAGCATTAATTAAAATTATTAGGCAAATGGATGAAGAAGTCTTGTTAATGGACTCAGTACATTTACTATTGCAATAACCCATCATTTTTAAATCACAGAATGTTGCTTAAGCACCAATTGATTCAACACCTGCATATTGTGTAACTGATTTACAAACTACAACAGCTTTTTCACACAACACAATTATCTTTGAGGCTTCATTTGTCAGGTGAAACTACCTGTTTTGCACACACCAATAATCTATCATAATGATCCACATTGTGGTCCTCAAAATATAATGCAACTATAATGTATATGAAGGCTACACACCCCAAAACTTTAAAATAGGATACAGTACATGAAGGATGTCACGTTAGGATTAAATAGGAAGTATTTACTGCATTTATTTATTATTGAGTATTATTCTGCATAAATCATCCTTATGAATCTATCCAATATAAAATGATTTGAAAATGGATTTTGTAAACAGTGGCCAAGATAATAAACCCATGCAAGTAGTATCATACTGATTTCTGTCTAAGTAATAGTATGATTAATTAGAAAAATCAACCTTTCCTACATACCTCCCTCACAGAACAAAATCATTTTGAACTCTAAAAACAAAAGTAATTTATTTTTGTAATTTGCATCACTGTTAAGAAACTTCACGGAAGTTATATATATTTGGCTGGGTTTCCAGAATACACTGGAGCATAAACTCTTTAGCCATATTTTACTCTGAGGGCTTATGGAAACCTAGAATCTTGTACATTCATTTACAGTTTCAGTGTGACTACAAGGGAAGAAAGGTGAAGATAAAGGAGGATGTCCAGCAAAACCAAGACCCAGTTTGATTAACAGCTTCAATAGCTGGAATTACCATGGCACGGAAGAACGGAGAGACTTAACATGAGAGACCTGCCGAGAGATACATTTAACAGCGCAGTCTTGAACTACACACCCTAAACTTGGCACTATCTCTGCATTTTCGAGCAATCACATTTAGACGTAAGGCGTTATTGGTTATCTGCTAAGCTGCACCAGTTGTAATACTCAACTGTTATATTAACGTCGAAAGAACTTGAAGCTCAGGAAACATAACAGAAACAGAAAAACAAGATTGGCTTTCACATTTTGCAACAGAAAGTTTAAAAAAAAAGGATTATTTTACACGCGTCCACCTCTGGCACGTGAAATAGGATCTAGGATACGCACACTCCCGGTGCAATAAAACAAGCGAAGGGCAGAACTAAGTTAACGGGGAAGGAAGGACCGTCTCTGCTGAGCAACCCAGTCAGACCTGGTTTAAAAACGTCGTCCCTCACGTGGTTAAGCGCCTCGTTCCTTCCCCGGCGAGCAAAGGGGGGAAATCCCGGTGGTGACAGGCGTCCCCTTTAGGCACACGGGGGACTTTCTCCGGTTTTACGGCCCCTGGAGGGCTATTCGGTTCGTCTGCTCCGGGTCACCTGATTCGGCGGGAGGGAGGAAAAAAAAAAGCCCCAGGTTCCACGAAAGAGAAAGAGTCAACCGGGAGGAAAGACAGAGGTGTGTTCTTGCCAGGCAGAGAAGCTTTAGCGTATCGTACGCCTGCCAGGCATTCGCCCATTCCTGCTCTAGGGCCACCCCGGGGAACGCGCTCGCCGGAGATTAGGCTGCCAGGCGAACAAGCGGAGATTAAGCTAGAAATAGCGGCAGCTCTTGGGCGTGGAAAAAAGCTGCGCTCCGCCGGAGCCGCCGCCGCAGCCTTAGCGCATCTTCCTCTCGGCCAATCCCCCTCACCCTTCGCCAGCCTCCTTGCACCTGAGGGAGAGGCCAAGTGCGCTCTAGGCGCGCCTTCCCGCGCGCTGGAGCAAAGCGCCCGGTGCGAACTGGGGGAGAAGAGGAGGAGGAGGAGGAGGAGGGATTCTCGGCGCAGCTGCTGCCAGCCGGGCGGGGGCAAGAAGGGTTGCGGCGGGAGGATCGGCGGCGACGGGGGCCTTTCTCGAGACCCGGGAGCTAAGCAGGGGAGAGGAAGAGAGGCACGGCGGCGCGCGCCGGGAGGACGGGGAGCGTGTTGACAGGTTCGCCGCGTTGGGTTCCTCTGCGTTCCCGGGAGTGAGGGGGGCTGGCGGTGGGGGGTGAAGGAAGGCCTCGCCGGCGTTTAGCAGTCTTCAGCATGGGTGGGGGTGGGGAATGTGGAATGAGGGTGTCGCTGTGCCCGGATAACCAGACGCGGCTGGTATCGTCGCTCCCTACGCATTGGAAGTGCTGGTAGTGTGTGTGTGTGGGGGGGGTTGCATGGCATTGCAGAGCAGGAAAAACTAGGGATTTGGGTAAGGAAAGAGAACCGAAGGAATGGGGTTTTTGGGGGGTGATGTCGGGGTGGGGTTGGCCGGGCTCTGGGGAATGGAGCGGCCTGCGGGTTGTCTCGTCTTTGAGGAGGGAGCTGCTGCCCTGTGGACTGGGGAGGAAAAAAGGCTCCGAGAGGGCATAATATGGCGCAATGATATAATCTCTCCTCAGACAGCGGAGTGGAAACGCAGGGCGACCGTGTGTGTGTGTGTGTGGGGGGGGAGAACCGGTGCTGCAGTGGAAATCGGCTGCAAGAGGAAGCCGGGGTGGATAAGTGGCCGTGGCCGAATGGGAGACGAGCTATTAAATTCATTCTGGGAGCCCTCTTGAGGCTCGGATGGGAAGGCCTGCGCTTTGGAGACGCGGGGTGGGGGAGCCTTTTCTCGTGCCCTCCCTCCAACATAAATAACGGAGAGGGAGGTGGTAGTTTGCAGTAACCGCCATCATATTGATCAAGGGATGCAGTTCACAGGAGGAAAAGGAATCTCTCCCCCCCTCCCAACGTCTTAATCACCTGAGTCATATTTCCTCTTTATTCCCCCATCTCTAAAACATCAGTGGCCACACATTTCAGTGCAAACAGTTACACAACAGAAAAGATGGGGGTTGGGGAAGGAGTGAACTGAGTCAGGCTTTACAGCGAATCTACTTTTAATGGACAAAATGTCTTGTCTTTTTCTCCTCCCCTCAATTGTTTTCCACCCCTCCCTTCTTTATAGAAGTGGCAGCAGTCCTAGAATTAGTTGAAGATGTCAGGTCAGACGCTGACAGATCGCATCGCAGCTGCTCAGTACAGCGTTACAGGATCAGCTGTAGCCAGAGCGGTCTGCAAAGCAACCACACATGAAGTGATGGGCCCCAAGAAGAAACACCTGGATTGTAAGCATCTTTTTATATGCATGGTCATGTGTGACTTTTAAGCATACAATTCAATACTCCTCAGACACCAGTCTGCTGTCTTGATGAAGCTTTATGTGAGGCATCTTGGAAAAATGAATTTGTTGTTGCATAAGTTTTAAAGTTAAGTTTGGCCATTTTCTTCATTTTGAATAGTAGGATATCTTGTGAATCTGGAAAACAGTGAAATATTCTTGCTTGCTTTGGTTAGCTGAATTCAGTCCAGAATTAGTGTTTGGCTTAACTAGCAATGTAAAATTCTTTTCAAATAGAATTTTGAACATAGTAGAATTGAATAGTTCTTCATCATTGTAATCTCTGTAATGATTCATTGTGTATTAGGAGCGTTAAACTAGAAAAGGCATAATTCAAATGGATATCTTCATTATTCAGAATCCAAAACTTAGTTCTTCAACAGTTATCAAAGCAAACTGTTGCATGTTTTGTTGGACATGGTTATATTGGCAATACAGGTGGGCCTTGTTTAGTGACTGTATGCTGTTCGAATGATGAAAAATAATTTTAGGACCAATCCTTGCAGGTTTATAAAGCAAAGAAAGCTGAAGTAAGATTGTAAGCACAGTTATGATTTTAATAAGCAACCACTTCACTTAATGATCAGATTCCTGGTCCCAATTGTGATTGTTAAATGAGGAATGCCAAATGTATGTACTATATTTTGTAGTGAGTTTTAATTCTTTCTGGTGTTTTAGCTTGATCTTCTATCCTATGATATATCAAAATGAGTTATCACTTCATGTTAAGAGTGGACATCAATCTATAACATTCCAGGTACTATTGAGTTACAGCTGTTACCATCTGTGCCCATGACTCATAGGTTTTATATTCATTTGTTGGGTCACCGGTTCTTTTCTCCTGAGTTAAACATTGATGGACAGTCAGCGCTATATATATGATTTTGTGTTTGCAGGTTGTGGAGATAAACCAGTACTAGTAGGAATGAGAAGATATAGCCACATGCATAGTTTTTATAATGTTTTTGTCCATTTATGATCAATCTTTCTATAATCTCAAGGCAAACAACTCGACAGACAATACATGGCAGTGGCAGATTTGTTATGAAAATATAGAAGCTATCCTTTTCCAACAAATCTCTACAAAATAGGATATTTCTCATGTGGAAAGTCACAGCAAACAATACGTACTGCCCCATATTCTGGGCTCCTTTTAATTGAAAATTTATTTTTTTCTGGTCGCATCAAACAAATAAGCGTTGAGAAATCAAATCACGGTGGAGTAAAATATTTTTTCAGATCACATTGTTACTTTGAAGAAAAAACAAAATGGCCACCCCCCCAAACAGCACTATTCAAGAAGGAGTAGAGTTTTGTGTTGAATATGAGTGTTCCAGTTTGCCAGTTATACGAGGATGTGATGGCGTTTCTTTTTGGCTTAATGTGATGTGTGAACTCATTCTAAAAGAAAAAAAAATTACATGGTTTGTTGAATTAGTCAAGCCTGAAATCTGCTTACACTTCCCTAAAATCTTTCTGACCTTATAGGAAAGAATGTGCTTGAATGCTGGGCCAGAGTTACACTCCAGTATGTGTGTGTTATCTCAATCTGATTTAACTTTAAATTTTAAATGGATTGGAAATTGAATTGTTATTATAAATATTTCTTTTATATTTTATACTTTTTATTTCACATGACAGATTACAATTACACAACTGTATGATATATTGGGATTTTGTGGGTCATACTCAAGGCAGGAGGTTCTAAAAAAAACAAGTTTTGCTGTTTTGTCATATCTTGTTGCAGCTTTTTTTTTAGGGTCACAGAATTATAAGGTAGTGAACTTGCAGCAACCCCTGAAGTTGTTATTTCTTACTATGTTTCCATAGCAAGGTAATTAATATGTTGTAACTTAATATATTAAGTTAATAATCTATATAATTCCAAGCAGTCATGCATAGAGGTTCTGATTCTCCACATACTTCATTTAATAATCAAAACAGTCATTTCATAAAAGGATAATTCAGTAATGTTTGTTGTCAGTCCATTGTTGTTTCTACTTGATATTTTAATCAAAAATATACTAAATTAGATACTAATGTTTTAGTAATGTACTAATGTCATGGGGGTAGCATGTGATTTTTGTGGTAGTGAGCAAAATACTGCAATAGATATAGGTAGTTCTTGACTTAAGACCACAAGTGAGTCCAAAATTTCTGTTGCTAAGTGAGACATTTGTTAAGTGAGTTTTGCCCCATTTTAGGACCATGGAGAGCTTGATGGAAAAGCTTATTTGCATTATATTTACCAGTAGTGAAGTATAGGATGGATTAGGAAAAGGCTTAAGGTGCCCTGAATTCTTTTTCTTTAACTGAAGTTCATAGGAAATTACTTTGTGGGGTAACATTGATGTCTTCTACTTGTGCAGCCAGAATCACTTGGTGCTCTTCTATTAATGACCAATTTTACATTTTAGCATCTGAATATCCCATTGCTGCTCTCTGATCTTTCTGTAAAGATGATTGAATATGGTATACCCATAAAGCACAGAAGCAAGAGTAAAATGACAGAAATGTATACTGTGTACATATAGTGATAGTAAAAAATTGAGATTTTATCTTTAAAAATAAGTAAGCAGAAGCAAGGCTTACCTGTATGGTAATACTTCCCCTTATATGTGTCCTGGTTTTTTGGTTTCAAGTGTCTCAGAAAATAATACTAAAATTTTTAATTGTCATATACAGGTAGTCCTCAACTTACAATGGAGATTGAGCCCAAAATTTCTGTTGTTAAATGAGATATTTGTTAAGTGCATTTTGCCCCATTTTACAACCTTTCTTGCCACAGTTGTTAAGTGAAACACTGCAGTTTATAGGTTAGTAATGTAGTTGTTAAGTCAATCTGGCTTCCCCATTGGCTTTGTTTGTCAGAACATTGAAAAAGGTGATCACATGACCCCGTGACACTGCAACAGTCATAAATATGAAGCAGTTGCAAGCATCTGAATGATGTTCACATGATTGATCACACGATCACGGGAATGCTTCGAAGTTCGTAACTGAAAAATGGTCAAAAGTTACATTTTCAGTGCCATTGTAACTTTGAATGGTCACTAAATGAACTGTTGTAAGTGAAGGACTATCTGTAGTAGTAAGATTCTGGTACTTGGGAAGGCATAAGTGCAAAATAAATGAATATGCAGTAAAAGCTTCTGGGACTTTCTGGGACTTTTGCAGAAATTTTCCAGAGTGCACTAGTTCCCTTTTGTGAAGTTAAGACTTGCAGACAAAATAATTAAACCATTGGGGTTAGCGTTTTATGAATGGCTTATTTGGTGCCATAGAATAGATAACAATGTTAGCCTAGCTATAAGGGAAAGTTTGGCACTACTGTGAAAAGAAACCAGTCAAAACATCTGCCATTATTGTATTTATAGATGTTAATACTATGCATACAGTGACGATATGATTTTCAAAAAAACTGCTTGTTTAGATTTATTTACAAGTGATCTTAATTTGGTTGCCCTCTGCTTTTGATTGATTACTAGTAGAATGATTGCTAGCACTCAAAACACTAACATTTGTAATTAAATATCACCCCTAGATTCAAACTACAGTATGGCAATTATTAAACATTTTCAGATAATTATGTTTGTATTCTGGCAAGGAGTAGAGCCATTTTAATAATCTGAAATATGAACTGTTAACATATTGGGAGATGTAATGAAAAGCAGATTTGATTAGTATTGAATGAAATTTCACAAATAGATTCTGATAACATGTTTCTAACAGAATATATTCAGCATAGCAACCCATTCCTCAGTGTGGATATAAGTCACACCTGGGACAATATGCACATGCAGTGTGGTTTTTCTATAGTATTTGAGCAAATACCATAAATACTATCCAAATACTATCCACAGGCACTCTTTGAAGGGCCTACAAAGATGCTCGTTTCACATAATTGAAATTAAATATGGTTAATATGGTTGTACCAGTCCTACATTGAATAACGTTGAATTCCTTATTAAAAATACTAATCTGATAACATATTTTAGACATCATTCCAAGAATATCAAGTCTGTCTGCGGCACTGAAGCCTCAGATTTTGAACCTCTGCACCTGCTTCATTGAAAGTAATCAACTCTAATGGTTTTAAATACACTGCTAGACTCCTGTGGGATTTTCCAGTTGGTATGACTAGTATTTCAATATGACATTTACTCAGGTAATTGAGCAGCATCTTTTTCCTTGACAGGTTAAGATAAGTTCTTGGCAATAAAGTCAACAGGAATGCAGCTACGGAACCTGAGTGAATATGAGTTAGAGCAGGTGGTTTCAAAAGTTTTATCTTTTAGTTAATCTTTTAGTTATAAAAGAGAATATTTTCCCCAAATCCCTGATCAAGCAGCAAAGCAGTGAGTTATCATGAATGCAAATGCTCATCCATACTACCCGAGGAGTTGGAGGTCCTGAGTGTCAGTTTACAAACGCTGCCCTTTCTGCTACATCTTAGAAAATTTGGAACCCACATTTGGTAATTTTTCTTTTTTTTTGTTCCTTAATTTCTCACAGAATTCCTATTGAAACGCCAGGGTTCAATTGATGACACATAAAAGAAAACTCTGAATTAGAGCTCTTTGTGAAGTCTGCTCTGTTATAATGAGAGTGATTCAGTTCCACAGCATTTTGCAGTGTCATCTGGTAGAGCTCTTTTATATACTGAAATATTTATTATGATTTATTCTGGAAAGGGACTTGGCCATATTCTCAATGCTTAACTCTAATAATTTGCAAAATCCTTCAAGCTAAAAATTGCTCCTATTTAACACCATTATCAGGTGTGGGATTCTACTAGTTCGCACCTACATGCTAGAACCGGTTAACATTCTAAGTAGTTCGGAGAACCGGTTGTTAGAAGAAATTACTGGCCTAATTCTGTAAGGAAGGCAGGAAGGAAACATTTTGGGGTTGCTTACAGAAACTGCCTATCCGTTAACCCTTATTACGTTCTTGGCAGGACTAACAGATAACAGATAATCAGAGTTGGAAGGGACCTTGTAGGTGATCTAGTACAACCCCCCGCCCAAGCAGGAGACCCTACACCATTTCTGACAAATGGCAGTCCAATCTCTTCTTGAAAGTCTCAAGTGATGGCACTCCCACAACTTCCAAAGGCAAGCTGTTCCATTGGTTGATTGTTCTCACTGTCAGAAAGTTTCTCCTTATTCCCAGGTTAAATCTCTCCTTGTTCAGTTTCCATCCATTATTCCTTGTCTGGCCTACAGGCGCTTTAGAAAATAACTTGACCCCTTCCTCTCTGTGGCAACCCCTCAAATATTGGAAGACCACTATCATGTCTCCCCTGGTCCTTCTCTTCACCAGACTAGCCATGCCCAGTCCCTGTAACCGTTCTTCCTATGTTTTAGTCTCCAGTCTCTAATCATCCTGGTCGCTCCTCTCTGACTTTTTCTAGAGTCTCAGCATCTTTTTTTTAATGTGACCAAAACTAGATGCAGTACTCTAGGTGTGGTCTTACTAAGGCTTTATAGAGTGGTATTAGTACTTCTCTTGATCTTGATTGTATCCCTCTGTTAATACAACTTAGGATTGCATTAGCTTTTTTGGCTGCTGTTACACACTGCTGGCTCATATTTAGCAGGTTGTCCACTAAGATTCCAAGATCCCTCTCACAGTCACTGCTATTGAGCCTGGTTTCACCCAGTCTATATGTGTACTTTTGGTTTTTCTTGCCTAAGTGTACAACTTTACTTTTCTCTATATTGAATTTCATTTTATTAGATCTGTCCTAGTGTTCTGGTCTATCAAGATCCATCTGGATCTTGAGCCTATCTTCTTAGGAGTTAGCTATTCCTGCCAGCTTAGTATCATCTGCAAATTTGGTAAGTTCCCCTTCTATTCCCCCATCTAAGTCGTTAATGAAGATATTGAAGAGTACTGGGCCTAAGACAGAACCTTGTGGCACCCCACTGCTTACTTCCCTCCATGTAGCCTTAGACCCATTAAAGACTACTCGTTGAGTACGGTTTGCCAGCAAGTTGCGAATCCATCTAGTGGTGGTGCTATCTATTCCAGTGAGACTAGACTTCCTGTCTCAGGAACGTCTATGGAGTTTTTTCCCCCTCCTTTGCTGGTACTTTGCTTGTGTGGAGTGACCATTCAAAGTTAAAATGGCACTGAAAAAAGTGACTTATGACCATGTTTCACACTTACAACTGTTGCAGCATCCCCATGTTAATGAGAGGCCAGGTGAGGAGATACATGCCTTGATGTGAGTGATATTGAGTTGGCCACACCCAGCCAATAACATGACCACCAAGCCATGTCCACACAGTCACATGACCATCAAGCCATGCCCACCACCTAAGCCACGCCCACAGAACCTGTTGTTAAAAATTTTGAATCCCATCCTTGACCATTATTGAGGGAATTCCATTAGAATGGAGATATTCACTGTCTGCTCTGCTTGAATTCGGTTGAGGTTTAAAGCAGTGGTGGGATTCAAAATATTTTACTACTGGTTCTGTGGGCCTGGCTTGGTGGGTGTGGCTTGATGGGCATGGCAGGGGAAGGATACTGCAAAATCTCCATTCCCATCCCACTCCTGGGAGAAGGTTACTGCAAAATCCTATTCCCACCCCACCCTACTAACCTGCTTTCCAGCTCTGTTCTCCTGTGCAGGGCAACAAAAGAAGACCCAGCCAATCAGCTGGGACTTGGGAGGCAGAGAATAGATGGAGGCGGGGCCAGTCAGAGGTGTTATTTGCCAGTTCTCTGAACTACGCAAAATTTCTGCTACCGGTTCTCCAGAACTGGTCAGAAACTGCTGAATACCACCTGTGGTTTAAAGTTTTGGAAAATATCTTTGAATAAGTTAAGTTTATCTCTTGTATGCATGATCTCATCCTTTAGCTTGCTATAATTTAGTAAGGATGATAGGGCTGATAGGAGCCAAGAGAATCTGTTCCTTGTTTTGAAATGCGATTGTATTGCCATACTGAAAAGAGACAGCATTGGAACATCCTTGAAAAGTCTTTGGACCCAGGAATGGAGGACAACATCAGAGTAATAATTATCATCCTTTTCTTAAGGAAGGATTATTAGGTGACTGGTAAGTGACAAACTCTAAATACTCTTGTAAAAAATGATTTAGTCAGACTTGGGTGACGGTGCTGAAAGAGAAGAGAAATGCAACCTTTAGGTTTCACTTGGGCCTCCCATAAATCTTCAGTAACCTTGAGCATGGTATATGTCTGGATCAACTGTTTGGAATGAGTAAAGAAAGTTTTATTTATAGTAATGCAATTTCTACTTGAACATCCATTACCAAAAACTTTACTGCTTTATATTCTTGGCAATTTATACTGAGTCCTGGTAAGCCCTGTGGTACACTTTCTCCCATAGTTGTATGTAAACTTAATTTGGAAATACAAGTGAAAATGTTACATGAGGATGCCCACCCAATTTCATTTCTCCTTATCATCTAACTCAGATGAAGTGGTGGGTAGCGATATCTGAGTAGAATAATGGACTGGATACGAATTAATACATTGAAAGTCAGTCCAGAGAAGGAATTACAAATAGTGGGTGGTTCATTCTCTAGTTGAGTGGTATTTAGCCTTTTCTGGACGGAATTTCATTCTGTTTTATGGAAGTGCTCCTGGATCCATTATTACGACGAGAAGAGCAGATAGCTTCAGTTACCCAAAATAACTGCCATGGTTAGATGATTCTAGTGCTTCATTAGCTGCTTGATTCCAAGCGGGGGTGGGATCCGACCGGTGTAACTACCGGTTTGGTGATTTATGTTTTGCGCACACGTGCGCACTGCGTGGGCACATGTGCCTGATGCACACTGTTCACATGTGTGAAGTGTCATCAGCTGTGCTGCCCGGACAGCTGAGTAGCACTGCGTGCGGATGCGCAGCATTTGAAAAAGCACTTTTTTCCTGCTTTTTCAATCGCAGCTGTGTCGTGCAAAGCAGCTGAGGTTGAAAAAGCAGGAAGTAAAGGTCAAGTAAGAGCCCAGGCGGGCGGGTGGGCCAAAACAGCAGCAGACACAGAAGTGGTTCTGTGTCTGCTGCTCTTCAGAGCTACTGGTTCTACAAAGCCGGACAGAACTGGTAGAATCCCACCCCTGGTTCCAAGTCCTTTTCTGCAGCCAACTCAAAATATTAGCGTATACATTAAAAATCTGAGATAGCTTGGGACCAGAATCTAATGGAAGATTTCCTCTGCATATCTGACCAGATTCTTGTGCAAAGATTCCTCTATAAGTACCTTCATTAAATTGGACTGCATATTCAGGAAGCATTTGTTTGTTGTGGTACGCCATTTTTGGAAGTGATTCCCCAATTTTTTGTTTGTGCCCACACTTTCTTTTGCTCAAAGGAAAGACGTTTTGCATTTTTAAACAGGTTGGAAATATTGCTTTATATTTTTTTACATGGTATCCTTAGGTTGATCATTAATATTGCTTTTATTCTGTTAGTCTAATACAGGGATGTCAAACTCACAGTGTGTGGGCCAGATGTGTCATGTACTGGCCCCACCCCCATCAGGTTTAGTGAAGGGGGAAAGTCCCGATACATCATGTGACGATGCCATGTTGACACGAGTTTGGTCTAATACATATCTCTCCAAACTTTGGTTAATTGATCTAACTAGTAATTGCATCCAAATAAACATTTGATTATTTTGTCATTTGGTTCATTGAGGCTAACTTCCTAATAAGTATTTTCAGGGTAGCTGTCTGTTTCCACTGTTCTGATTTTTTTAGACAACTATGACTTGGTTATCTGTTGTCCATAAAAATGCAAACTGGTAAATTTGTATTTGCAACACTTTCCAGCGAGAAATTATCTGACAAGATTGTATTTGCAAACCATGGTCATTTAAGTATTCTCTAAGAGCAGGCTCGCACTGCTTGGCAAGGGAAAAGGGCCGTGTTATTAAATCAAAATCAGTTGTTCTGTGGCTAGTAAAACCACAGAAGATAGCAGCAAGGGTTGGAAGTGCTCAGCAGCGTGTCTTTTGGGGCCGAGGATGTAAATTTACTTTCTTTTGGGGAAAAAAATGACAGACAACACAAAACTTTTGCTCTGTAGGGTTCGCCTAAGAGATTTACTTCGACATGTTTCAAAATGTTTATGATGAAACTGCAAGCCAACTCTTAACCCATATAAAATTTACTTACAACTTTCTAGGCTCAGCCTCCCTCAGAATGGAGACAGGCTAAAAATACAATTTTGCCCATAGTTTATGTTGCCTTAAATGTTAACTGTGAGGAAGTTTGTAACCCCATGGTCAATATCCATGCTAACTTTGAAGTAGCTGGCCAGTCATAACTTCCTGTATCTCATTTGTGAAAAATACAAATCCATATCTTCACTGGGTAGTCCCAGGGACTCTATCTGGAGCAGGAAAAGTAAAAATATTTTTTGATAACTCTTCATTAGATGCATCTCCAGGAATAAATGATACTCAGAATCAAAGCCAAGATAAGCTAAGGAGAAGCCAGATGTATTCAGTTTCATGGACCCTATTTAAATGACATTCTAAGGTTAAGCACAGAATAGAGTAGTATTGTCATCTGAGCCAGGTTATTGAGTTCTAAGTGGAACTCTACAGTTTTGCTTAGTTACCAATAATATCTGTTGTATTGGTTCAGATGTCTATGGGGATTCTCAGTCGTCCAGGTCATAGTTGTCCTAAAGGTGCTTTTTTCAAGAAGCAACTAGACTTTCTAGTTTTTCTTTGAAGACATTTCACTTCTCATCTGAGAAGCTGCTACAGCTCTGACTGGATGGTGGAAATGGAAGATTTATACTCCTTGCAGACAGCTAGTCATTTGCATTCTTTTAGAGAGTTGTTGAGGCCATCTGGAGGTTTATTTGTGTTCTCAGTAGTGTAAATGGGTGTGGAGTATCAGTAGCACACCCTGAGTAGTGTAAATGGATGTGGAGCCACCTTGGAATGTTGAAATTAGTTCAGATGTTTATATAATTGTATTCAGTAAGCAGTGGGCTGTATAGCTTTGTGCTTTACACTGTGTCCTTACACTGGCAGTTTTCTCCTTTCCATGAGGCCTCAATTTACTATAATTTATCATTACCCTAATGTACATATAATACTCTTATCATGTGATTTATTTGGTTTTTAACTTCCCATGATGTGCAGTTCTTCCCCATTATTGTTGTGAAAACGGAATAGTCCAAGCAGTCATTAGGGGTCAACACTGACTTCAAGGCACAAAGGCACTCCCTCCCTAAGAACTAACTAGTTCTTAGAATGCATTCAAATGACATTTAAAGCCATTGCTTAACAGGTGAGCCACAAATAAGCCTTGGTTACAAGTTGTGCTTTAAATTTTTAAATTAACTGCACTACGTCCAATGCACCTGTGTTTGGACAGTTGCTAAATATAACTGCAATTATGTGGCTTAATGAATTATTAGGCATTCCATATGGTTGCCTATAAAGCATGGTTAAAAAACTTGGTGAAGCATATGAAGCCAGACAAGTTGAAAATAATGGATATGAAAATTAGGTTGAGATAGCATATTGAATCATTGAAGGCCATTGTTTAATATCATGGCTTGTTCTCCTCCTAAGCCTAATTTATTGGTTTAGCTGTAACAAATGTTTAATTGTAGAAAACAGTGATATAAGGCTATATGTCTGTGTATATAGTGGTTTATAAGACTGAGGTATGTATTGCTATTGAATGAAATTAAAAAGAAAGTAGAGGCTGCAATTGAAATACAGTTTAATATTTAGCAGGAGTTTTAACTACTCTGGTCAAAAGAATTGCCTGTATAAAATTGCTGTATAAAATTCTCCAAAGAAGAAATAGATAATATTTTTATGATCAAGGAGTACACCTTGAAAATTCGTAGGGTCCTTTGAAAGCAAATTGTCAATAGATGTTATGTACTATAGCATAGTAGATGATTGCTTCCTTATTCTTGTAGACATTTCCCCTATTATTAGTATTATTTCTCCAGGTTTTCTGCCTTCTGCACAGAGGTAGATTTGAAGCTGTACAGATGCAGATAGATAACTCAACAAGATGTCCATAACAGATCGAGTCCCGGTTTGTCAGGCTTCGACAGCGGCAGGAATTCGCGTTTGTGCACGATCCCTGCCGCGCTCGCTGCTGGAGTGCCTCCGATCCAATTGGATCTGGAGGCTATAGTTATCCTGTAAGGATAACTGAAGACAGGGGAGATCCAGACAGGGGTCTGGGAACATCGCAATCCCCTTCCTCAGCCGGCTAAACTCCCTTTTCCAGAGGCGGTGGAGCGGCGGTCAGCAATGGCCGCCACAATGAACCTCTCAGCTGGACAAGTTTTGTGCAGGAGGAAGTGAAGAAAGTGAAAGCTTTTGGCTGAACGGGGACAACAATCAACATCTGAATACCCTGGAACTTTGGCTTTTTAAGTGATACATTGTTCCCAAGAGGATTGCAAAGCTGCGGTTGAAAGTGAAAGGGAAAGCTTTTTTTTTTCTCCTCACTTTCCTTTCCTACGGAGATAGCAGATGGAAATCGGAAATACCCGCTTTGGCAGCAGAAGGTAACTAACTTTGAAAATTAAAGCCAAGGGGACATTAGATTTCTAAACACTGACATTTAAAAATTAAAATCTTTTTGCTATAAGTGGGAAGGAAGAGAGGTAAATGATTTATACCAAGATTTCTTGAAGGAGACTGCTTGGAGCTTATAAGATCAGAGATTAAACTGCAATAAAACTTCAAAAATTACTTTGGAACTGTGTAATTGAATTCTACCCCAGGAAGAGACACTATTTTAAGAAGAAAATGCTAAATGAAACAGTTTGTGCTGATTTGGATTGCTTGATGACTTTAGAATTTTTGCAAACTATTTTCTGAAAGTTTAAAAACACTTGGATTGTTTTAAAAAATAAAAATAAAACAATGGCATTATCTGTGGAAGAATTGAAAATTGAATTTAAAAAGCTAAAAGAAGAGGAACAAGAAGGCAAGGGCTCTTTTGGATCTGTTTTCCACTTTTTAGAAATGGCAATTTTTACCTATCAGGAAATACAGCAATCAGAAAGTTGGGATGAAGAAGGAGAAGCCATCTTTAATGGACAAACTATTTTAGTTGATGAAGAAAAGGGAAAAGGCGGAAAGAAAATGGAGAATTCAAGATTTAAAAAAACAACCAAGAAAGGGAAAAAATAAAGTGAAAAATCGATATAAAGTCAGAAAGCAACAGAAAAGAGAAATACAACAGAGAGGGGAGACTAAAAGGGTGGAGATTGAGAGATGGGGGGGGGGGTAAAAAGATTAGATTTGACAAGAAAGGAAGGGAAAAAGGAAAAAGAAGTTATAAAGGCTTAAAACAAGATGCTAAAAAACAGGGGTTTTTTAGAGATAAAAGGTAAAATATGATTTAAAGAGATTCTGCAAAAGTACACAAGATTGTATTGTAGCATTTGTATTTGAAATAGAGTTAGAAAACTGGAATATTGTATGTGTTAATAGACTATTGTAGGGAATGTGTAAAATATCTAAGATTTAATAATAGAGTCTAACTAATTAATTTGTTATGGAACATTGTTTTTTACTATATTATAAGCTTATGTTTTTTTCTTATTTTAAAATGTTATTTAGAATGTACTAAGCAGAATCAGAATGGAAATTATGTAGTATTTTAAGTGTTAAATTGAGGGAAAGATAGAAAGGCTTCATACTTCAACCACTGATTACAGGAAAAATTTTGTATTAAAGGAAAAAGATAAATAGACAATTGAAAAAAGAAGGGACAAAAGATACAAGTATAATGGTTTAAATTGAGATAAAGTAAATAATAATAGAATTAAGAGAGTGAAAAGAGGGGAGATTGAAGATAGTATATAGATTGAAATAGTATATAAGGTGAGCATGAATTTGATTTATGTCTGTACAAAAAGATGTAACCCGGGGTTAAGCCGTTTTCTAAAAAGGAGTTTTATCTTTTCATGTTACGTGTTTTGTTTGTTTATGTTTGCTTATTGAGAATTGAGATTGTTGGATGAGAACATATGAAATTGTAAATAAGATAGATGAAAGTATAAGTTTAATGAATAAAATTGAATAGAAGTAAAGGGAAAAATAGTGAGAAATTGGAAAAAGAGTAATAAGATATGAAGTTGAATATATAAGATGCATATTAAATTGTGTTTGTATGGAAATGGGATAATTTGGAACTATGCTGTACTTAAATAGGATGTTTCATTTGCTTTCTTAAAAGATGTTCTATATTCTTACGTTTTTGTTGGTTTGTGTATTGTTTTTGAAAATCAATAAAATTTGTTTTAAAAAAAAAGATGTCCATAACAAATTAAATTTATTGGTTCATCAGGTATCCTCATAACTTATGTTTGTGATGAAGTACTTCTTTAATGACCAATCCTTTGTATATCTGCCTTGTAGTAAAAGATGGCTATCTCCTAACCCATCTTGTAGCGATAGAAAGCAGCTGCCATGAGTTAGGGAGTTCAGGCAAAAGAGAGGAAAACTCCCCCAACATCTCAACGGTCAAATTAGTGACCAGTCGGGATTACAGATGTGGCCACGTGACCTGGACTACATTTCCCAGGATACCTTTAACTACATTTACCATGATGCATTCCCTTAAGGGGACAGCTCATAATTCCTAAGTAACTATCCACTTCCCATAGACTGGCTGGGACAGCACACCAGATATCTCTAATTTAAGCTCAAAGCAGCAAATCAGTAATAAATTTGCGGAATTTCAGACTGTGTATTAAGTTTTGATGTCAGAAGAAGCAATAGCATTTAGCATTTTGGCTTATATACCACCCAATAGCGCTTTATAGCACTCTGAGTGGTTTGCAATGAAGAAGCGTTATTTGCATATTGCCCCCAACAATCTGGGTCTTTATTTTATCAACTTCAGAAGGATGGAAGGTTGAATCAACCTTGAGGCCCAGTCAGATTTGAACTCAAGGCTGTGGGCAGAGTTTGCCTACAATACTGCATCCTAACCACAAAAACTATGGCTTTTGACATGGAACTGGAAGATGTTTCTTAAACCATGCAAAATGTTTTGTAGGAATTTACACTGGAATTTAGTGAAGAAATTGATTCTGGTTTATGTTGACTTTGGGGGGGGTATTTAGGTTTATTTATTTGATATGTTATTGTTAATGTCTGCACAGTCATCATCATTGTTGGTTGTTGTTGCTCATTGCCTAATGTTTAGACAAGATTTGGCATTTTTAGCCACCGGCTAAGTCTTTCCCAAGTACCTGAGAAAGGCAGGTGGTGTTTCTGATGGTGTTAAAGTTATTGTCGCAGGAGATAAACTATTCCAAATAAAGCTACCTTTTACAATTGATTAGTGGTGTTTTTGTCAGTATTGATGATGTTTTGATAGAGCCTCAGTGGCGCAGTGATGGTACTGTAGGCCACTTCTGCTGACTATCGGCTGCCTGCAATTTGGCAGTTCAAATCCCATTCAGGCTCAAGATTGACTCAACCTTCCATCCTTCTGAGGTGGGTAAAATGAGGACCTAGGGTGTTGGAGGCAATATACTGACTCTGTAAATTGCTTAGAGAGGTAAAGCACTATGAAGTGGTATATAAGTCTGAGTGCTATTTGCCAGCTGTTCTTCCGATATTGAGGGGGTGAACGATAAGATACCACCAACTCACTCGTGTAGCTTCAGTGAAGTTTTTATTCGTCTCCCACGCCACAACAACAGGTAACAGCGATCAAAATCTGTTAAAGTCAGCTCTGGTTTTCGTTGCAACCCAGAGCTGTATTTATACATGTTATACACTGGATAATAGCATAATAACTATAATCGCCTTCCGGCCGCCTTCTCTGCCTAACATCCGACATCCTTAAATTAAAGAAACATGGTAACTGCCCCTTCCCCCTTATCGGTGATTCCATGCACCTCTGTGACAATTCACCCTATCCCCCATTTGCCCCGCACCATTATTACACCACCACCCTCTTGATATTCAGCCATGAATCTTCATTATTGCACCACTCCTTGCCAGGAAGTCGATGTCAGTCATTTGAGGAATTCTCATCATAATGCCAATGTGGTAACACAGTCAATGTAAGGTATGTAAATAACTATGGTCGTATGGCTGTCTCGGCTCCAGTCCGTTCGTCATTGGAGTCGTGACACTATTGCTATTGCTATTCACGTGGTGCTCCCGATTTTGGGGGGGTTGCATCCTAAGCGCCTGTTACTATTTGTACTTTCTGTGCTTTCTTTTGCTACAGTCATTCTACTTCTATTTGCAGGTCTTGTATTTTGTGATCTTCTCCAGTGCTTTCTTTTCTATTTTGCTATTTATAGGTTCACTATCCAGACTTTTTTGTCTGTCTTATCAACACTTGGGGTGTTATGTGGCAGGTGCTGGTCTGTTTGAATTCCAAAGTTCCAGAGCCCTTTTTATTATTATATTTTTATCTTGCCTTTATATCTAACTTGATATGGGGAAAATACCTAATACTTTCCAAATTTAAGTAACTCTAAATTAGGTTCTTGGGAACCCGCCAGACATTGTTGAATTATAATTCCCAACAGATGTATTTATCATGGTGGAGAATCTAGGAGCTGTAGTTCCCCAGCCCTCTTTTCCAGCCAATTTGATCTCAGTGAATAATAATACTTAAATGTGGGCTAATATTTTAAGATTAATAGGACAAGACTATTATGAATAGCATGCAAAGGAAAAACAGAGGATGATACAAAGTTCTATAAAACAAGGCAGTAAAAATAATAGTAGAATAAGGTTTTAAAGAGTTGAGTGGTAATGTCTGGTCTTGGGACAATAGCTATTCTGCAAATGCCAAGATATACAAAAGTCTCTAACTGGTTTTTAAAACAAGATACAGTTAGACTAAATGATGTTTCTTACTCAGTAAAATAGAATTTGGGCTATCACAAGGATATTCTGAGCCATATCTAACAGTTGAGGCCGCAGATTGTGGTCTCCCCTGATTTTAGCTCATTAGTTGGCTAATACTGGGAGAGGCAGTATTTTATATTTTTGGATCTTAAGCTGCTTAGGCCTTTATTTAGGCTTGGTAGCTCAAAGGTAGCAGCCCATCAGTTCAGGAACTGGTATTATGTATCCTTTTCAGCCCTCCTATAAGTAACAAGTAGTTCTCTAAAGGCTGCAATTTCTGGGCTTTCAAGTGAATGTTCCAAAGTCTTTTTTTGCCAGTAGTGCAGAATTTATTATAGCATCAATTACTGAAGCTAAGCTATCCCTATCCAGATAGGGCTGAAAATGGTTTGCCAGCCATAGGCGTTTCTTCTTATTGAAGCCTGCTGTGCCTCTGCTGACAGTTTGAAATCAAGGAGAGCCCTCAAGCTAGTTATTTGTCTGTGCATTTGCTAAAAATGCTTGTTTTTTTCATGAACAATGGAAATACAGTATTGCAAGCATTCCTGTGAAGAGCTAGATGCATCTGTAGCTCCCTGATTAGTGAAATCCACAAAAGAAAACCGTATGTATGATACCGTAAGAGTTTTTAGTAATGCTTGACTCATTTAAAATGCTAAGAGCGGAGGCAGGCCTGATAGGCTGACAGAGGTATAATAGAATCTTACAAATAATATTACAAAAGTGATTGGGTCTTACAAAGAATCATTATATATCACAGTACATATAAGATTCTATTATACTTGTGGCAGCCTATCAGGTCTGCCTCCACTCTTAGCTTTTTAAATGAATCTTGCACTACTAAAAACTCTTGCAGTTAGTCTTATTTTGTGTCGAGTGTCACCTTTTCCTTTGCTTAGTATTAGAGATCATTTCTACTTGTCGTCCATGATGAGGCAAATGAACGTCCTGTTATATAATACCATGCATCTTTGTTTACTTTTAATGTATGACTGCAGACCTGAAGAAAGAAAAATGGGGTCAGATCACATTTAAGATTACGTTGTGATTCAGAGTTAGGATGAAATCATAGTAGCTATAGTACTGACGCAAACTTTTAAATAATTTAAATAGAACAGTATTTCTGTTAATAGGAGAAATAGTACAAAAACCTTCGATGCAATTCAGGTTTGAATAAGTACCTGCATACCATGAATGATGTATCTTATGTTCTATGGCAGTATTTCTCAGACTTTTTGCAATTGCAGATCAATAAATAAATGTTCAAAAAATACGGGGACCACCTAGATAAACAAACACACCACTGTATGTTTTCTTTAAGAGTATGTGAACTCTTAACAGAATAACAGTTGGAAGGGCTCAAGCAGGAAACCCCATACCATTTGAGACAAATAATTTTCCAATCTCTTCTTAAAAACTTCAAGTGTTGGATCCACAAGTTCTGGAGGCAAGTTGTTCCACTGATTAATTGTTCTGTCAGGAAATTTCTCCTTCGTTCTAGGTTGCTTCTCTCCTTGATTAGTTTCCATCCATTGCTTCTTGTCTTGTTTTTAAGTGCTTTGGAGAATAGGTTGACTCCCTTTTCTTTATGGCAGCTCCTTAGATATTGAAACATGGCTATCATGTCACCCCTAGTTCTTGTTTTCATTAAATAGACATACCCAATTCCAGCAATCGTTCTTTACATGTTTTAGCCAGTCCCCTGATCATCTTCATTGTTATTTTCTGTATTCTTTCTAGAGTCACAACATCTTTTTAACATCATGGTGACCAAAACTGGATGCAGTATTCCAAGTGTGGTCTTACCAAGGCATTATAAAGTGGTATTAATACTTCATGTGATCTTGATTCTATCCCTCTATCAATGCAGTCTGCATTGGCTTTTGGGGAAGCTGCAGCACACTGCTGGCTCATATTGATGTGATTGTCCACTAGGACCCCAAGATCCCTCTCACAATTACCATTATTGAGTCAGGTACCAACTATACTATACCTGTGAGTTTAGTTTTTCTTGTCCACTGTACTTTTTTCACCACTGAATTTCAGTTTGTTAGATATGGTCTAATGCTGAAGTCTGTCAAGATCCTTCTGTATCTTAAGCCTATCCTCTGGAGTGTTAGCTACTCCTGCCAGCTTGATGTCACCTGCAGATTTGATGAGTTCCCATCTATCCCCTCATCTAAATCAATAATGAAGATATTGAAGAGTACTGGGCCTAAGTTAGAGCCTTGGGATACCCCACTACATACTTCCCTCCATGTCAATGCAGTTCCATTGAGAACTACACATTGAGTGTGGTTAGAGAATAAGATACTGTATTACTGCAATGGTTATTGTTGCAACTATGTATGCCATCCCATTCTTTCCATTTAAAGGCCTTTTAAAACAAAAGTTTGTAAGAAAATTTGGTTCAAAATTAAATGTAACAATGTTTAGCATAAACTTGCTAGTCAAGAATATTCTTCAATGTATATTTCAGTATAGTATGGTTGGTTCTCCAGTTCAATTATGTTGATTTTTAGATATTCATCATTGTACTTCCTATTCATATTTTTCTTTTGGAGTTGCATGTGTTAGATCACAGTTCACCAAAGCACAGCATAGGTGGTTTTGACAGCTTGTAACTGCATTTCAGACTTGTGGTCAATGTTCTGAACTTTAGTATTCATGTTACTAGTTGTATTATAATTTCTAGTTTTCAACCATCAATCCATTTTCATGATCTTGCTGATTAGTGGTGAATGTGGGGTGGCTGTATTACATCACGTAGTGGCAGACAACATTGTTCTGGAGTGTGATCTTACATTTAAATGCCGTACTAATGGAAAAACACAAGCAGTCCATTGACTTTTGCAATTGTACTAATTGTGTATGTGGTTGATGTGAGACTCAAACCTTGGTCAAAACAGCTGAGAACAACTGTAGACCTACAATGAAATAGGACCAAGACATTAAGCTTATTTAAGGATATTATCAAACAAGCTTTCTACTGTAGTAGGAAGAATCCCAAACTGGTTGAGATTTCAGAAGAATTTTGCTGTTCATTGCAGTGTGTGCTTTAAAGGTCAGGGAGAAACAAATTATACCAGCAGCTGAACACTTCGGGGGGATTTCATGTCAAAAAAGTCATAATAGAGGATCAAGAAATCCAGATTCAGTTTTCTTACTCCAGATCCACCTACGAAACTAGGGTAAAATGGCAAAATGTTCAGTGAAAGCCCAGAGTTATAGACTTGATGCCTTGACTCCTACTCATGAGAAGGAAACTGTTAGGATTAGGATCTGAATGGAAATAATCTGAATAAGACAAACCTAGAAGCTTTCTCAGTTGGAATTTAGTCACCGCTGAGATCATTTCTTGCAGTCTTCCATGCAAATTTTAAATCCTTACTTTTGACCCTGTATTCTTTTAGTGAGTAAGGATTTGATCCTCATATGACTGGCAAGTGAAAAAAAATAAGGCATCTGATAATTCCTCTTCCTCCTCGATTTGACTAATAATTCAAACTATCTTTCACTTTTATTATCTAATTGAGAAATCACACACAATTCAGACTTTATATCTGTATAGACTTAAGGATATTGAATAAGAGGGTTGAGGTTTAATAATCCAGACAATTTACCTTTCCCTGTTGAGACAGAGGTCGGCAGTAGACTTCTGTTTATATTTTCTTGAATATAAATAGTATTTATAAGTTTACATATAAACAGTGGCGGCACAGTAATTAGAATACAGTGTTGTAAGCTAACTCACTGCTCAATGACAGCAGTTTGATTCTGATCGTCTCAAGGTTGACTCAGGCTTTCATCCTTCTGAAATTGGTAAAATGAGGACCCAGATTGTTGGGGGCAATATGCTTATTCTGTAAACTGCTTAGAGAGGGCTGTAAAGCGCTATGAAGCTGTATATAAGTCTAAGTGCTATCGCTATTGCTACATGTAACATAGAACTGTTTTGTCAGATTTCTTTGCTTATATGAAGTTTGATAAATGGCTTTCTACTCGAACACAGGGAAATAAGCTTTGAAAATTGGGGTAATATGGAGTGAGACTACTGTGTGATCTATATGCTTAATTACATCTGCTTCCATGCCTCCTCTTCAGAAAAATGCCTGAGTGGGACTTGGTTCCTCTTTATTCAGTAATCTTGGTTTCTCTTTCAGTAATCTAGCAATATAAAATTTTCTGGGAAAAGTATTCTCAAAATACTAGGTGCTTTTTGTCTGTTCCCCCTTTTTGTTTCAATGTAGAACATAAGTCTTTTTTTTTTTTAACACAGAACCATTAGGGAAACTCGTCCACTTGTTAGTTATTCTGGGGTAGTTTGAGAGAACTAATCCACATGTTCAATAGATACTTATTTAAGCAGCAGTAGGCAACCCAGCTATTTGAATTATATTTCCCATTGTATATTGGCTACACAGACCAAAGATCATCTGAGCATCAGATCATCTATCCTTCAGCTGAGCTTCATTGGTATAATGCATGAGGTTGACTGCCACCATTGAGTGACACTTTTGTTGACAGCTCTGAATTAAATTACCGAGTCTTACAACACCTTCAAATATTAACAAATAATAATCAAGAGTTACCTTGTGGGAAATACATTTAATAAATAAAACTACAACTTTCAATTGTAAAAATGCAGTTTTCATAGCTAAGCTGGGATTTAATTGGAAACTGTGTGACTCAGTTACTAACATTCTTTTTGAATTTATTTTTATTTATTGCATTTTGGAGCCACCTATCTCCCTACTCTGAAGTATAATATTCTTCCTTCGCAAGTAGACTCACATACTGACTCGATTTTTACACAGAACTTCTGAACTTGTAGGAAATAAGGCATTGAAAATCATCACTGAATCAATAGCAAAGTTTAATTCAAAGCGGATGCCCATTAGTGACTGTTCTGTTAGGTTCTACTTCCAAAAATGCCCTAACAGTGTGCATCCAAACAGCTTATTAACAGCTTACTAACAGCTATTTTAAAAATAATATACCCCCTGATTTTGCCTGGAATATAACTACTGCTGATTAAAAGATGCATTGATTTTCAGATGAAAGGTAAATGACTGCTTAATAGCTAGTGTCTAATTATTTTGCTAGAAGTTGTTATATCTTTATTTTGATTAAAAATAGAATGATTACAAATACTTCCACTGTAAATGGAAGCACTGTTTATCAAGAAACATTATGTAAATATACCACTTCTGGAATCTAATCTAAATATGATTTGAAAGAAATGTTTGTGCAGCATAAAAGCCTTAAAGCATATATTCCTAAAGTAGAAAGCTATTAATAGAATATTCCATCTAGTTATCCTTTGTTTGCTCGGCAACATTTATTCATAGTATTGCAGTGGATTCCTCTGATCGGTCTGATCTGAACCCCCAAAATTGATGCTGGTTAGTATTTAAATTAGTGCAAATGTAATTGCAAATTGAATTTTAATTAAAGTACATCAATATGGATGATATACAGGACAGTGCTTTCTCAAACTCCTCATTTCCCAATAATTTTTTACATGCAGGTAGTTCTTGATTTACGACCGCAATAGAGCCCAAAATATTTGTTGCTAAATAAGATATTTGTTAAGTGGATTTTGCTTCATTTACAACCTTTCTTGCCACAGTTGTTAAGTGAATCACTGCAGTTGTTAAATTAGTAAAATGGTTGCTAAGTGAATCTGGTTTTCCCATTGACTTTGCTTGTCAGAAGGTCGCAAAAAGTGATCACATGACTCCAGGACACTGTAATCGTCATAAATGTGAGTCAGTTCTCAAGCATCAGAATTTTGATCACGGAGATGCTGCAACGGTTGTAAGTGTGAAAAATGGTCATAAGTCATTTTTTCAGTACTGTTGTAACTTCAAACAGTCACTAAAGCAATTTTTGTAAGTCGAGGACTATCTGTATGTTTATTTAATTTACACAGACATTTGTCTCTATAGTCTCCCTCTCTTTTTTCCTTTTTCCTGTACTGTCTATTTTTAATAGCATTGTTAAGTATTTCATTAAAAAATATAAATAAATGAGTAAAAAAAGGAGGAAATAGCCTTTTCATACACAAACAACAAGCAACAAGAAACAGCAAAATAAATTCCTTTCAAGCATTTGCCAGGATGTATGGAGAGTTTAAAATTGGGAAGAAAAGTGTGCACAGCTGTCAGAGTGATTCAGAAGCTGCCTTTACTAGTTCTGGATCATGAGGAGAATTGTACTGATGGTCAATTCTGTTACAAAATCTTTTCAGCCTCCCATTCATGATTATATTCTATACATAATTTTCAACCTTCTGGTTAATACATGAAAAGGCTTGTAGTGGATATTGCTCTGATGGGGTCAACTGAAGGGAGTTTCAGCATTTAAAACTTTTAGAGTCTGGAAATTTCTGTTTGCTCTGCCAGAAAAGAAGCCAAACTGAAGAAGAAAGGAAATTAGGACATTATCTGTTTAAATATGCAGTCAATAATATTCACCATTATTTTCTTTATTATCTATTAGTAAATGATATTTCGATATTTAACCACCATAAAATAAAAACAAATTAATGATGTTTGCTATAGGATTAATGGCCATAAGAATAATCATATTTGTAAATTTTATGGATGTCAGCTATAAAGTTGTGAAATAGTTTTTTGTCCTCTGTCACTATGAAGTTACTATGGAACTCAAAATAATAATAATATAAAACTTTATAAGACAATTATGAAATACAAATTAAATCTGTACCTGTGAGTTATATTTATCGTAATACAGGCTGTCCTCATTTTATGGCTGTTTGCGGTAAAGAGGGTGATGAAAAAAGTAACCAATTCTTGTATTTATGATCTTCTGTAAAGCAAAGAAAAACTGAAATCTATCTATAAGCAAACTTGTGATTTCACTAAAAGGCTGTTTGGTTTAACAACCAAATTGCCAGTTCCAATTGTGACTGCAGAATGAAGATTTCTTGTAACTATATACTATTATAAAATTAAAAAGTGTGCTTAGAGTATAAGAGAATATATGTCACTCATGGAACTATGGAGTCCTTGATAATCTCTGAGCTTGGTTGTTTCCTTGCATATATTTCATTATTAAACTAGGTAATGTCAATGTGACAATCTGACTGAGAACAATCAACCAATGGAACAGCTTGCCTTCAGAAGTTGTGGGAGCTTCATCACCCGAAGCTTTCAAGAAGAAACTGAATTGCCATCTGTTGGAAATGGTTTAGAGTCTCCTGCTTGGGCAGACGGTTGGACTAGATGACCTACGAGGTCCCTTCTAACTCTGTTTTATTCTGTTATTTCTGTTAAAAGTATATGAATTTTTTTCTGTTATTTCTGTTATGTGGAATTGCTTCCTGTTTATGTACAATAGGTTGCCCTGCTAGTGTTGGTGGGAGCAGGATATTGTTTTCTGTGTGATTGTTTGCCTGGTATTAATTCCTGTTTATCTGAGCATTGGTTACTGGAGAGAATGTGATCTAGTCTTTCTGTTTCCTTCTTACAGTTTTTATTGTCATGAATCAGTATTAAAGGTACTAGGCCAATTGATAGAAGGAACATCTAGGTTTAACCAAAGGTTGACTGTGGATAGCTGTATTCTATATTCCACCCAGTATTTGAGACAGAATGGGAGACTGCTCTTAAAAATGCAAAATGGATGTGCTCCAGTGGAGTGAATTTGCAGAAAGGACTCAACTGGGCTCCATAGGAATTCTTGCCAAAGAATTCTACCTTATTTAATGTGGACAAGGACCTCTTGGACATTATGGAAGTGCCAAAGGTAGATAGCCCAATGGTAGCTCTAACTTCCTCATCTGTCATCCCACCTGATGCGGGGGGATGTTTTAAAGGTGGAGGACCGGAAGGAGCAGATGGTGCTCTGGAGAGCTCATTAAGCCGACGCCTGGACCATCAGAGCATTGACGACCATGTCTTTTTTTTACTCGGGCCTCTTTGCGGTGGCTGAGGCAGCTTCAGGGTAGAATCCCACCTGAGGATCTCAGGTTGCATCAGGACCTGAATAAGATTATAGCTGCAGCTCAATTGACTGCTGATGCCACCCTCAAATTTTCTTCCAGAGCCATGGCCTCTTCCATAACCGCACGTAGGTTCCTCAGGCTAAGAAATTGGCAGATGGACATTAGAACCAAATGGAAGCTGGCGTCGGCTCCTTTTAAGGGAGAGAGGCTTTTTGGGGAGGCCCTGAATCCTTTTTTGATGGAAACTAGGGACAAGCGAAAGATCCTGCCCTTCCAGGGGAGGCGCTTTGATTACAGGTCCCCACCCTACTACAGGAAGCCCTCCTTTAAATAGGGGGAAGCTGAGGCAG
The DNA here is from genome assembly GCF_049901715.1 of Pseudonaja textilis. Taxonomy (NCBI): domain Eukaryota; kingdom Metazoa; phylum Chordata; class Lepidosauria; order Squamata; family Elapidae; genus Pseudonaja; species Pseudonaja textilis. The sequence goes on from NC_141990.1 coordinate 112,234,607, forward strand.
GCTTTCCCTGTCAAAGTAGGCCCTTCTTCCAAAGATCCCCATCTCAGGCCGATAGACCCTTCCAACAGACCCTTCAGGCGCAACAAGTGAGGTCCGAGCCTCATCTCCCATCGGGGGCCGTCTGGGACTGTTTTGGCAAAGGTGGGAACAGACCATGACGGATGCTTGGATTCTGTCAACCTTATGGTTGGATCTCTCTCTGGAGTTTCTTTCCTCCCCCCAAGAGCCTTTGTGTACTGCCCCATTTCCAGGGACCAGTCAAAGAGGGATCTCATGGAATTGGTGAACCACCATCTGCTGGACATTCGGGCCATCCAGCTGGTTCTGGAAGACCAGGAGAGACAGGGTTTCTGTTCAATGTTGTTTGTGATTCCAGAGGCCTCGGCGGGGGGAGGATGAGCAATCCTCAACCTGAAAGGGCTCAACAGACATCTAATCTACCGAAGGTTCAAGATGTACTCCCTCCACTCCATTCTAGAGGGACTGCGGGAGGGAGATTTTTTGGCTTCAGTAGACTTGATGGAGGCCTATCTCCATGTGCCCATACACCCCAACCACCATCAGTTCCTGAGGTGTTGCTATGGCAGCTGCCATTTTCAATATAGGGCTCTCCCGTTCGGCCAGTCATCAGCCCCATGGACTTTTACCAAGACCCTGGCAGCTATAGTGACACACCTCAGAGCCTTACCCATAAGGATCCAATGCTATTTGGACGACATCCTGATAGCATCCTCTTTCCGAACCTAGATGGAGGAGGATCTGATGTCGACAATCAGGATTCTTCGAGAGCATGGGTTCTCGATAAACCTGGACAAATACCACCTAGTACCGTCGACTTGGCTCTTGTATTTGGGGGCTATCAGACACCTTGGCCGGCCAGGTTTTTATTTCACAGGAGCATCAAGACAGTATCAGGGAAGTCACGTCGCTGATCCTGTCTTCCAGAGGAGATGCCTATCATCTTGCTGTCACAACTTCTTGGCAAGATGATATCATGCATCGGGATTGTCCCATGGGCCCACTTCCATTCCTGAACGCTACAGTGGTTCCTGCTCCCTTACCAGAGGGTGTGCAGGGGCAGCTCACCAAGGAGGGTTCACGTCTCCTTACCAGTTCTTCATTCTCTCCATTGGTGGCAGTCCCAAGCCATGGATCAGGGATACTTCTACGGGGAGCCCCAGAGGATTACCATCACCACCAACGCCTGTCTGTATGGTTGAGGGGCTCACTTGGGAGTCCAGGTCACCCAGGAGAGGTGGTCACTAGAGGATCTCGCCCACAACATAAATTGGCTAGAGCTCAGGGCTGCCTGCTTAGCACTCAAGGATCTAAGGCAGGAGGTGGTGGAGAGACATGTTCTTCTCCTCACGGACAATGTGGCTACCAAGGCCCACATAAACCGGCTGGGGGGGGGGCACTTGCTCCAGATCTCTAATGCAGGAGGCAACTCTATTGTGCAGGTGGGCGGAGAGACACCTGTTGTCTTTAAAAGCAGAACACATCTAAGGAGTGTCCAGTGTGCAGATAGACTGGTTGAGCAGGGCCACGGTCGACCAGTCAGAATGGCAACTGCATCCCAGTCTGTTCCAGGAGATAATGGAACGCTTTGGCCGCCTGATTCTGGATCTCTTTGCATCGCCAGAGAACACGCACCTCCCGAGGTTCTTTGCTCGATTCCCTGCACGAGGAGCAGAAGGGGTCAACACTCTCCAGTGCAATAGTCCCAGGGACTATTGTATGCCTCCCCCCCTTCCCCTGATTCCGGGGGCAATCAGGAAGGTACTGATGGAGAGGGCGGAGGTTCTGTTTGTAGGCCATTACTGGCCCAGGTGCCCGTGGTTCGCCAACCTGGTGGGCCTGTTGGTCGCCAGACCCTGGAGAACTCTCCTGCACAAGATCTCCCTCAGCCAGGGCCCGACCGAGCACTCAGATCCAGCCTAGTTTCAATTGACTGTCTGGCGCTTGAGCTGGGGATCCTGAAGTGGGAGAAGTTTTCCACAAAGGCCATTCAGACTACCCAGGTGGCCAGAAGACCTTCCACGACCAGGTTATATAACGGAACGTGGAACATTTTCTGAAGTTGGTGCGATATTCACCAATTGGAACCTACTGTTGTTTCTGTTGCAAATTTGTTAGAGTTCCTGTAGGATGGGTTGGATAGAGGTCTCACCCCCAATACCCTGAAGAGACAGGTGGCTGCATTGGCTTCGGTGATTTCGGTCAAGGACTCTACTACTCTGGCCCAACACCCTAGGATGAAAGCCTTTCTTAGGGGAGCCACGAATTTGAAGCCACCGGTGGTCCACCACTACCCCACCTTGGATTTGCCTAAGGTCCTGCAGGCACTGACTTCTCCCCCATTTGAACCCTTGTGTAAAGTCAGCCTTCGCCTATTCACGTGCAAGGTGTCATTCTGGGGGCCATCACCTCTGCCAGGCGTATCTTGGAGTTGGCGGCCTTATCCATCAGGAAGGACCTGTGCATATCCCATGCAGACAGGGTGGTTCTGCGGTTGGACCCTACCTTTCTGCCCAAGGTGAACTCCTTATTCCATTTTGCCTAACTTCTGTCCAGAGCCTACCCATGCACTGGAGAGAAAATGGCACACCTTGTATGTTAGGAGGGCCCTCCGTATTTACATTAAAAGAACCTCTACTCTTAGTCCTGTTCGTTTCCTTTTAGCCATTAACTTTGGGTCTCAGGGTGACACCTTCCACAGTGGGTCGCTGGCTCAGAGCCTGCATTGCAAAGGCCTATGAGTTACAGAGGCTTCCTGTACCCAGGATAATCACTGCGCACTCAACCAGAAGTGCAGCGACCACCACAGCCTGGGCAACGCAGGCATCGATTCTGGACATTTGTAGAGCTGCAACCTGGTCATCAGTGACCCCATTCATAAGACATTACAAAATTGACTCCTTTGCCTCAGCAGAGGCATTTTTTGGAAGACGAATCCTGCAGGGTGTTCATGTAGAGGTGGGGACCTCCGACCAATCGAGATCCCACCCATAGGACAGCCATCAGCCAGCTTTGGTATGTCCCATCCTGGATTCTCCCTTCGGCTCAGTGGAGAAGGGGCATTGATCCTATCGGAACGCTTCTTCTCGGGGAGCCGAAGGGAGAATCCAGTCCCACCCTGTATTCTGTCAGGTCAGAATAGGGAGGAAATGCTCCTTTTTTTCGCAGTATCAACTAAGCTATCAGTTGGAGGACAAGGAGCAGCTGAATTCGCTTCAATGTCATTCAGAACTGGGGAACGTTACCAGGGGGTGTGTCCTCAGTTTTCAACTCCATCTGCAGAGCTAGGAGACTAGAGACTACCCATCCTGGATTCTGCTTTCAGCTCCCCGAGAAGAAGCGTTCAGGTAGGATCAACGCCCTTTCCAACCAGGCCCTTGGTTTCCAATATGAATGTTAAACTAGTATTAATCTTGTTAATGATGCTTAATAAGGTGATGGATCTGTAATTTGCAGACTTGTTCCTTCTTTGAAAAATGGAAAGTGAATGAAAATCTTAGTCTCTGTGGATATATACCCCTGCTTGCCTTTATACATGAAGAAGAAGGCCAGAATTGGACCCCTACCAGGTTGAATTATTTTTAACTAACTCAAGGCAATTTAATCATTCCCATGAGCCTTCCTGGACTGAGAGCCTAAGTGTTTGTCCTTCATGATTGTGATCAGTTACCAAAATATTGGAATTCTCTTTAGAGCAGGGGTCCCCAACTCCTGGGCTGCAAACTGGAACTGGACTATGGAACTGGTGGGCGAGTGGACATGCATTCATTTATATAGGTTCATGTAAGTTCAAATGTAAGTTCATTTACTTACATTTGTGAAAGCGGCACACCTGCACGAAACCATCCCCTCTTCTCCCCACCCCCTCCCGGCCTCTACCACCACTGCTGGTTTTCAGAGCCAGAAAGGTTGGAGAGAACATATAGGAAATATTCTGTTTATAAAGAATTGTAGTGTTGGAGTGGGCTGCTTTAAATTCTCAAATTGAGTGGTTCTCAGGGAAAATGAGAAATTGCATTATTTTATACCATTATTTAATTTGTGCTACAAGTTTGGAGTTAAACAATGTCAATTCAACCTGATTACTGACAATTGGAGAAAGAAACAGTGGATTCACCCTAAATTTATCCGTAAATGCTATGAAAAAATAAGATAAAACCAAAAAAAGCCCTTGTGGTGTTATCTTAGTTTCCATCAGTTGTATAAAGTTTTAAATATGCATTTAGTTGTTGTTGGAGGAAAGGTTAGAGTTGATAGAAGAAAGTTATGCGAGACGATAATTAACAAAAGAGTAGTTGGGTATGACATAGACATTCTTATATATTGAGGAAAGCAATATAACTACTGATATGTATAAATGTGGTGTTATAACAAAAACTAGGTCTCTATTCTATTTGTGAGAATACAATTAAAACTGTCTAATGTATTCTAGATTAATTGTGTCCTGACAAAATTGAATCGGGTTTGCAGCTTTTGTTTCCCAAACATAGCCAACTTGAGACAAGTGACAGCTGTGTCTTTCATGGTCCATCTTCAGGAGTGAGGTGAAATGCTAAGGTATAGAGCATAGGGCCAGATGCCATACCTCTTTCTAGCAGCTGAGAAGTTGCAGCATCATTGCTTAAATCCCCTCCCAGCTGAACAAGTCAGATACAGCTTTTTATTTACAGTTGGTGATAGTGATAAACCAGCCAGCCTGGGAGAGACTGAAGTAAAAAGGCCTCATCACATTTGCTTGGTCTCTATGGAGGGGCCTGGCAGGACCGTATCTTGGGATGTAGAAGGATTCTTAGCACTAGTATGCCCCCAATCCAGTGTTTCGGTCTGCTTATTGAGTCTTGACAGTGTCCTAAAAAATTAAGTATTCCCTGATGATTTTTGACCATCATTATTTCTTGACAGCACTTTGATGTTTATTTGTTTAATATAATGGCTTGTTTGTTTTGACTAAAGTGAGGGGGGAAGCATGATTGAGTTATGTATTTGTGATAGGCAGCTATATAAATCACAAATTGCCCATTTAGATGGTGTGCTGTCAAACTAAAACATCCCTTAAGAGTTTGTATTCCTCAGATCAAAGTGATATAAATACACATACCAAATCAGGAAATGTTTGTGTTTGCAGATTACTAATCTGGATGTGGTGGGATTCAAAAAATTTACTACCAGTTCTGTGGGTGTGGCTTGGTGGGCGTGGCAGGGAAAGGATACGGTAAAAACTCCATTCCCTCCCCACCCCACTAACCTGCCTTCCAGCTCCGTTCTCCTGTGCAGGGCAACAAAAGAAGACCCAGCCGATCAGCTGGGACTCGGGAGGCAGAGAAGACATGGGGGCAGGGCCAGTCAGAGGTGGTATTTTCTGCTTCTCCAAACTACTCAAAATTTCCACTACCAGTTCTCCAGAACTCGTCAGAATCTGCTGAATCTGATCTGCATGCTTTTTTTTTTCTATCACAGTATATTTGGTTTCATCAGGAAGTTGCATGGCTGTATTCATGCGAGTACCAGAAGTTGATCGTGATTTGAAATTGTCCCCAGGTTAACTTTTACATTCCCCAGTTGCCTATTAAATGTGTCTTGAAAGCTCCAGTGCTCTATATATTTGTAGAGTAGGGCCCAGATGAGTACAGGTAGTTCTCAATATACAACGATTTGTTTAGCAACCAGTCAAAGTTACAGTGACACTGAAAAATGTGACTTATTTATGACTGGTCCTTGCACTTACGATCATTGCAGCACTCCCAGGGTCATGTGTTCAAAATTTGGGTGCTTAGCAATTGGCACATTTTAAAGACTGTTGCAGCATCTTGGAGTCATGTGATCACCATTTGTGACCTTCCCAGATGCTTTCTGACAAGCCAAGTCAGTGGGGGAAATTGATTCGTTTAATGATTGCAGTGTTTCACTTAACAACTGCAGAGAATTGCTTAACAGTTGCGGCAGTAATGGTTGTAAAATTGGGTGTGACTCACTTAACAACAATTTCCTTAGCCATAAAAATTCTGGTGCTGATTGTGGTCCTAAGTTGAGAACTCTTTGCATGAAGTAAGACCATATTTTCCAAGTAGGATTCCCCCCCCCCTTGGGCCAAATTGATGTAGAATTCTGTGAGGTGATAATTACAATTCTCTTGAAGTCATCCTTATGACCAGAATGAGAGTTTCGCTTTAGATGACAGATGTTGGGAAATGAAAGCAACTGTCTCTGTCATTCCTTCTGATTCAACATATCCAGGAATCGTTGATCATGTGCTATTGTGGTGACTGCATTACTGCTGCATTACACTTAGAGAGTTGTGAGTGATGAAGCATTTAACAGCGTATCATATAACCTTCCCTGTGTCACAATTATTTGCGTATTTTATTATTTAGCAATAACAGTGATTATTTAGCAATGATTTTATTGCTGCCTGTTCTTACAGTATTATTGAAACAATTTTAACTCCTTGCCTCATGAACCTTTTCGTACAGAGAGATGAGCCATCTTATGCACATATACCTCTTTCTGATTTGATTTTAAACAAGGAATTTATAAATGTGTATTTGAAGAATTAAAAATGTGTATTAGTACAGAAAATGATTTAGAAGAAGTATTTTTGACTTCACATGAGTACAATATCTCTTTACCATTTATTAAAACAACTCCTATTTTTTCAGCTATCCATACTGTTCTGAAGATGGTTATGATTGTTGCGAAGATGGTTCACATTAAAAGATAATGTAACCCTTAAAGCAGCCACATCTTTTTTCAGGCTCACACAAAAGCTGCTTTAATTACTGTAATAGCAGAGGAATGCTATGCTCATATAAACTCCAAAGAACTTCTCTAGAATATTTTTCCAAGCATATACAGTGCTACTGTGGAGGGTCCATGATATCTTGCCATGGCCAACTCATCATGGGACAAGAGGTACAGTAATATTGAAGAAATAATGAAAGAGAATCATTAAAGAAAAGATGCCAAAGGAAGGACAAAATGAAATATGAACAATAAAAACTAAAATTACTTTTCAATAATCAAATTGAATTGTTGAATTGTCCCGTGCCGAGTTGGCTATGGTGAGTTGGCAGCAGTGAATTGACTGTGTCAAGTTGGTTGTGGCGAGTTGGCTGCGGTGAGTTTTTCCATTCTGTACTGTGGATATATGAGATTTTTACTGTACCGGTCTCAGGAGAAGAAGCTGATTCCAGTTTAGAAAATTGTTATGCCAGCAAAAGTGTACCTGAGCTGCTTTGAATATAATAATAGGAAGTTTCTTTAAATTACTGCTTATGAATCCTGAATGTTAAAGCCGTATTGATCTTTATACTTTCCATATCAATGTGGATGTCCAGGAGCTTTATAAGTAGTAGATTCTATAGCAACTAAGATTAAAATCTATAAATAATAGCAATTCTTACTGAAATATAGCAGGAAGAAATAGGATCATCATAGGAATGAGCGTAGTGATAAGAATAAATCTCCAGTAGTATAAATTGCTTCACATTAATCTGCTCTATTCTAGCATGTCATGATTAGGTCACTGAGCTTCTGGACAGGTGTACAAAAAGGAAAAAGAAATTTGTCATTAAATCAATCAATATACTACAACTAAGTAGACATATTTAAATCTGGATAATACCTGCTGTTTTCTGTGTGCTTATTTTATGTTTGTGATGTGATATCTTTGTATCTATTACATGTTGCCTTAAAAGACAATTGATTTGGGCAACAATAATTATTCAGTTCTGAACTTGATTGACAGTATAATATCCAGTCATGTGTAAAATCATAAGTATTCTCTCTCTCTGTGTGTCTCTCTGTCTCTCTCATTTTGCTTAACTAAACTTCGATAAAGATAAATGTCTAAACTGATTCTAAACCAACTCTGTATGTATTGGTCTAAAGTAGAAATGGTTGAAAAGTCTCAATGAATTTCCTTCTGCTACAGCTGTTGTGGCATGAACTGTTACAAGAGAAACGGATATGAGAGAATAATGTAAAAAAAGATGTCTCTTGTACACTAGGTACTCAAACCTGCAGGTTACTCATTTAGTATTTTCGAAGGCAAAGCTATAAAGTGAGTTGTGCTGTCCCAGCCAGTCTATAGGAATTGGATAGTTACTTACGAATTATGAGCTTCCCCCTTAAGGGAATGCATCATGGCAAATGTAGTTAAAGGTATCCTGGGAAATGTAGTTCATGTCACGTGGCCACATCTGTAATCCTGATTGGTCACTAATTTGACCCTCGATGGGTTGGTGGTGTTTCCCTCACTTTTGCCTGAACTCCCTAACTCATGGCAGCTGCTTTCTATCGCTACAAGATGGGTTAGGAGATAACCATCTTTTATTACGAGGCAGATATGCAAAGGATTGGTCATTAAAGAAGAACTTAATCACAAATGTGAGTTATGAGGATACCTGATGAAATCAGTAAATGTACTTTGTGATGGACGTCTCGTTGAGCTTATTTATCTGCATCTGCACAGCTTAAAAATCCACTACTGTGCAGAATACAGATAATGAGTAGCAAAAAAAAGAATGTGGTTAATTAATTGGTTACAGTATTCTGATATGGAAATGACGTGACTTTGAAAAGACTAAAACACCAGATGCTTTCCGGGAGGGCGGAGCTGGTGTCACGACGATACGGCATGCAATCTTGGAGATCTGAGATCGCAGCTGATATCTTTGCTCCTGGACGGTCCTATCATATCTAAACCATCCCGAAGAGATGAGTGAAAGTGAAGAGTGCATCCTGTCAATCCCAGGGATACCGCAAAGTCCCTGGTAGATCCAGGAGAAGCTCTTCTTGCCAGCGGCAAAGACGCAGCCATTAAAGCTGCTGAAGTTAGGACTGTTCCAAAAAAAAAGAGAATGGAAAGAGAAAGTGTGCCGGTTTGGTGAGAATTTTTTCTTTATTCTAAGATTTGAAAGGACACCCTAAGGAAAAGAAAGAATCTGTAAAAGTTTTGACAGAAGTGATTAAGTGGCGATTTTAAACAGGAATGTCAAAGTAATGGGTTTTTTTTTTCTCATTGCTGGATTTTCTATACATGATCTTATATTTTGAAACTGGACTGGTTTTTTCTTTTACATCTATTTCTTTTTCTCCTTTTTGATTTTGTAATATTTTCGGCTAGAGGCTCCCTTTTAGTTATTTCTTTTTAAAAAAAATATATTTTTCTTTTTTTTTATTAATTCTTATTATATCTTGCTTGCAAAAGGAGGGGGAAAGTGAAAGCAAAGAAACTTTGTAACACTGCCAACTAGAGGCTTGAAAATATTCTATTTCCCTGTGACCAGACAAAGCTGAGAAAGAAAGAACTGAGACTCTTTTTCAAGGACATTGCTATTTGATAAGGTAGAGGGAAGAGCATGGGAGAGTATTATTATAGGTGCTCTTCTGGGTTTCTATTAGCAGCTGGAGTCTGGTGTTGAAATCTAGGGGGAAAAAAGGTGATACGTTTTTGGAGAAGAGAGCTATAATAAGAGCCTTGGATAATTAAACGAAGTGCAGTGTGCTCTTTTTACTTTTTCGAAGTTGTGCTATCCCTCCTCACCAGCTTTATTGAATTTCATTTTATCTTTTTTTTTCTTGTAAAAAGAAAAATTTGGGTTTTTGGCTTTGTTGGAGCTTGTCTTTGTTTTTCTTTTTTTCTTTGGAAGTACAATCTCTATGTTTGCTTTTTATTTTAAAGGGAAAGCTTTAGTATTAATGTGTTTTTTTTTAAGGGAATAGTCTTTTTTTCCCTTTCCTGGTATTTTTGTTTTTTCATCTACCTTTCTGGTTTATTCTTATGCACTCTTTTCTATTTGAGACCTTTCAATTGGATTAAGGTGTTGGAGAACCTGAAGAATTTTTCCTTTTCCTTTTTTTTTCTTTTTTCTTTTTTCAAACCCTTTTCTTCATCTAACTACTGATTGGATTAAGGTATACAAGAACCTGAAGAAATTTTGTCCTCCTTTTTTTCTTTTCTTTTTTTATCATTATTATTGGGCTTCTTTTTTCTACTATTTTTATTCTGGTTACTTCACAATTGGATTAAGGTTTAGAAGAACCTGAAGATTTTGAATTGCTTAAAATGAGTAGGAAATTTACAGCTCCTGGTTCTTCAACTTCTACTTCTTCCTCTCCACCATCTGGAGGACAATGTTCAATACAGACAATGTTAAAGCAAGAAAAAGAACAAGAAAAAGTGACTCTGCAGATGATTATGCAATGAATTCAAAATATTCAAGCAAGATCAGAGAATATTAAAAAGAGAATAGAGAACATTGAACAAAGAACAGAGAACATTGAACAAAGAACAGGGAAAACTGATGAAAAAGTGGAGAACATCCAATAAATGATGTTGAAGTATGATGAGAGATTCCAAAAAAATGAAGAAGAAGAAGATAAACAAAGAGACAAGAAGATTGGAGATATTGATAATAGATTAACGATAGTTGAACAAGATAAAAGTGGTATGTTGAGATGGGAGATGGATAGATCAGAATTCTATCTTCGATTCCAAAACGTGGAGGAAGAAAAAGGACAAAACTTACCTCAAGATACCTAAAGAGACTGAAACAATGTTAGAAAACAATATAACGATGATGGAGTTAACTGAAGCACTCAAAAAGCAAAATAATGGAAATGCACCAGGCAGAATTTTACAAAACATTACAAGAATCGTTGAATCTTCCATTGCTAGAAGTTATGAATGAAGTTATGTTAAAGAAGAAGATACCTAAATCATGGTCAGAAGCCTATATTACACTTATTCCAAAAGAGGAGGCCGATCCATTACAAATTAAGAACTATAGACCCATTTCTCTACTAAATGCAGATTATAAAATTTTTGCTTCAATATTGGCAGAAAGACTTAAAAAATATGTAAATAATTTTATTCATCCTGATCAAAATGGATTTCTGCCAAAGAGACAAATTAAAGACAATATGAGAGTAATCTTGGACACCTTGGAATACTACGTGGCACATCCTGAAAAATAAATGGCTCTGATATTTCTAGATGCACAGAAGGCATTTGATAATGTGAATTGGCGATTCATGTTATTACAGATGGGTTTTGCTAGAAAATTTATTCAAGCAATAGAAGCTATATAGTATAAGCAAACGGCAAAGGTAATGATAGAGGGAGAACTGACAGACTCTATCAATATAAGAAAAGGAACAAGATAAGGGTGCCCACTATCACCTTTGTTGTTTGTGTTAACTTTGGAAGTGCTAAACAGAAATATTAGAGATGAAAAGAATATAAAAGGAATGAAAATCAAAAAGGAAGAATTTAAGCTGCAAGCTTTTGCAGATGATCTGATTTTCATCTTAGAAGACCTTTTAGAAACAGCATCAAAATTGATAGAAAAGATAGAGACATATGGAAAGGTGGCTGGTTTGAAAATAAATAAAGACAAGACAAAGATCTTGACAAAGAATATGCTATTAAGACAAAAGGAAAAACTGGCAGACCTATTGAAAATTCAAGTCACGAATAAGATCAAGTACTTGGGGATATATTTGACAGCAAGATGTAGTACATTAAAAGAGAATAATTATATCAAACTTAAACAGCAGATAGCACTAGATCTGGCAAAGTGGGAAAATTTACAACTGTCACTAATAGGGAGAATTTCAACAATCAAGATGAATATATTACCTAGAATTTTATATTTGCTTCAAACAATTCCAATTAGGCTTGGAAAAGATTACTTTGAAGACTTAAATAAAATTGTGTTGAAATATATATGGCAAGGTAAGAAAGCGAGAATAAAGTTAAAACTTTTGCAAGATGCTAGAATTAGAGGAGGATTTGGTTTGCCTAATTGGGAGTTGTATTATCAAGCTACAAATCTGATGTGGGTTAAGGAATGGATAACACTAAGAAATACTATTAGACATGATTTGTTGTTGGGGTGGCATGCTTTTTTATGGTATAAAGGAACTAACATACAGGAGTATTTTAGAAGACATTATATACAGGAGTCTCTGTGATTAAACTAGGAGAACATTAAAAGACAATGTTATTTGAAAATTCCAGTCTGGCTATCGACAATTGAAGCATTTTCTTATCCTATAATATACAAAAAGGAACAAACAGTTAGATATGGTGAAATATTGAATGAAACTCAAATCTATACAAAAACTAGAGGAACAAGTTATAAAGATGAATTGGTTTTCATATGCACAAATACATTCAAGGTATGATAAAGATTCTAAAATGGAAGGTTTCTATGATAAGTTGACTGATTTAGATAAGATTTTGACAGGTACTGATGAAAAGGTGATTAAAAAATTGTATGGATATTTATTAGAAATTAAATTAGAAGAAGAACAAGTTAAAGAAACCACGATTGCTTGGGGGAAGAATTTTGGATATGGGATCAATTTAGAGAAATGGCAAAAATTGTGATCTCAAAATTATAAAATGACAATGTCAACAGCATATAAAGAAAATTTGTATAAGATGTTTTACAGGTGGCATTTTCCCCTGACAAGAATAGCAAGAATGTTCAAGAATAAATCCGAAAAATGTTGGAAATGTCATCAGACACCTGGCTCATATTATCATTTGTGGTGGACTTGTGAGGATGCTAAAAAATACTGGACTAAAATCCACGTGGTTGGAAAAAATGACAAAAAAACATATAGACTTGAAACCAGAGATATTTTTAATGGGGATTTTACCTGAAATATATAGTAAAGAATTGAAATATCTGATTGTAAATGTACTAACAGCGACTAGGATTGTATTTGGCAAAAACTGGAAAAATGAGAAAACACCATCACAGGAGGAAATCATTAAGAAAATATTGGAATGTGCTGAAATGAGTAGATTGACATTTGAAATTAGAGAACAAGAGGATAAACAATTTTATAAAATTTGGGATCTATTCTATCAATGGTTAGGCAATAAAATACAGCAATGAAGCATGTAGACTTTTAGAAAATAATAAATATATAAAGATTTACTTCTTTCTTATTATATCTACAAAATGATTTTAGGATAGATTTGGGATGATAATATGAACTGTTATAAAACAAACTAAGTAAATTATGATTATCTTGTAAAACATGAATGAATAAAAGTATAGTCAAATGATTGATTAATAATGATACTAAGGTATTTAATTTTTGATTGAAAATACAAGATTATATGCAATGTAATTGTAATTGAAGACTACGAAATGGAAGCACAAAACAATTTGTAAACCAACCGGCACACTGTATGTATACATATGGAAGATGGTTTGATGTTTTTATGTTTTGTTTGTTTATATTTGTTTTTAAAAATCAATAAAAACTTTTTTAAAAAAGACTAAAACAGCAAAGCATTTATATATATACACAAATATGGCTATAATTTTTAATTATAATGGACTTGGGCCGCATATTTTTTTATCTGTTTTTTTACTGTTTCTTCTCCCTTGTTATTCGTTCACTGCAAAAACAAACTCTCACAAAATAAACTTTGGCAATAGCAATAATGTTAGACCATCCAATAAGGAACTGTTTTCCATTTTATCTTACATTGGTTTTTCTAAGTATTATACACCGAATGGCTTTTTTTTAACCTTAAACTTATTTTTTAGCGAAATTACTACTGTATCATGTAATGATTTTGGTCAGTAATTTGTAACTATATTCTCTTTAACCAGTACATCATCTTCTCTCTATATTTACTGTTACTATTCTTCTCCAAATATTGTAGACCTAATCCAGGCCACAAATGAGACAAATGTCAACATTCCACAAATGGCTGATACCCTCTTTGAAAGAGCGACAAACACTAGTTGGGTTGTTGTCTTCAAAGCCTTAGTTACAACACATCATCTAATGGTTCATGGCAATGAGGTAAGCTTTTTAGTCCTCAAAGCTAAAGCAAGGGATTGTTAAGAAAGCCTGTGTTTGTCTCATAAACTCTAAAAAAAGAAAAAGTTATAGCAAGTAGTGAGCTTATCTGATATGCTGTTAAGGCAGTATAAAATATTTAGTTTATGTGGGGTTTTCTCTGTGAATGTTTCAGAGGATAAATGATCCACTCTGCTTACTGAAGGAGATAATTCTACCCCAGCATTTCATGCATCTAATAGATATATATGCTCTGGAGATTGGGGATCATTTGAAATAAATCTTAGAGAATATGGAAATTCAGGATTTAGGTAGGTAACTGCATTAGGCAGTTAGGCCTTTGGTCATGCAATGTTAGAATCCGCTGAAAGAATTTAATGTTATTATGTAAAAATAAGATCTCTGTACTTCTCTGATATACAAAGAAAAGTGCTTTGATCTACACATATTTTCATAATTTTTAAAAAGAGGCAACCTTTTTTTATTTTCTTATACTATATGTGTGTATTTATGAACTGAGACCTCATTTTGTATTTTTTTTTTTACTTTGAATGCATGGTGAAGTATTTGCTTCAAATCTTATCTTTAAAGTTGTTTTTTTACAGAGTCTCTCTTATCAGTTTCAATAAATATCTGCTGATACCCCATACACAATAAGTTTTTGCCTAGAAAAGAAAACAATTCCTTTATCTAAAACTGGAGGAGAGTGAGAACTTAGTTTTATGTGAACTAGTATTTCTCTACATTGGTCACGTTATTTGCTCTTCTAGAAACCTAGCATATAAACAGAGTGGGGTCTCTATTCTTTTACTCAGACTATGGACTGTTATTTTATTTTTATGCAGAATAATTTCTTGTACCCTAATAGTAAAATGTGATCTTACGGTTTCCTGAATTGGAATTCAAATGGAAAACAATGCTTTCCTTAATATAATCTATATACCACTAAAATTTTCAGAATACAAAGATATTGAAGAGTACTGGGGCTAAAATGGCACCTTGAGGTACCCCACTGCTTGTTTCCCTCCATATAGATGTAGTTCCATTCGGGATTAGATGCTGAGTGTAGTTCATCAGCCAGTTATGACTCCATCTGGTGGGGATGCTGTCTATCCTGCATTTTTTTAGTTTACCAAGAAGTAGGTTGTAGTCTTAAGTGGGAGAAATGGTGCATCTTAGGGAAAGCATTTTTGAATCAAGGCACCTCTAATGAACTAATTTATAGTATCTGTCCAAAATTTGTGGCTCAATGACTCCCAAGGTAATGAAAGTTGGAAAGTTATCGCTGTTTCAGTGCTGGTGGCTGCTGCTGCATCCTTCAACCTGATCTTTATTTCCAGTGTTGCATGACAGTTTCTTAACTAGTCTCACAGTCCCTCCTTCCCTCCCTCACCCAACCTGCTTCCTTTACTGCCTGCAGGGAAGGGAAGGGAAGGAGATTTCTGGTGCTCCCTGCCAAATTTCCACGAGGAAAGTCAGTGGGAAAGCCGGCAGGAAGTCAGAAATCACTCTTGCTTCCACTACTTTTTTGCCTACTGTTGACCATTCTGTTTTTCTATTTAGGAAAGGAAATAACTTTGAAAGGATGACCCAATGAGACATGGTTGTTTAGTATATGTTAGCAGTAATCTTGTTGTGTCAATTTTGTTCAAAGAAGCAATATGTTAATTGCATTTTAAATATGATCAGAGGTACTTACTGACTGTATGTAAAATGCAGTTGTCTGTTAATTTTTAGATTAAAACTTGTGATATGTTCAAATAATTCACTTCTAACATTGGTATGTCTAATACAACATGAATGGTTTAACTTTTTTTTAATATGGGAGGATTCAGTGCATATTCAGATTTTTGAACTTACCACCTGTGTCTAGATAATTGTATATAAGCTTATATAACTAGAGATATATACAAATTAGATACTAATTATGTAATGAAATTTTTGTGGGTTTTTTTTTACAGCAGAAATGAAATATGTTTAGAGATCTGTCATGAAAAAGGAAAAGAGAGATAATTCATTTTATTCTGTTTTTCTTCCTCTTAGAGATTTATTCAGTATTTGGCATCTAGAAACACACTATTCAATCTCAGCAATTTTTTGGACAAAAGTGGATCACACGGTAAGAAAAGCAATTCACTTTATCAAGTTTAGTGTGGTATTTTATTTACTGAAAATAACATGAGCAGAAACGTAACGTTTTTTTTTATAGTTTTAGGTTTACATATTTGGATTAAAGCAAATATTTATCATAAACTTATACAGTAAAGGTTAAATTTATCTTTGTTCTTAATCTGCATTTCTGTGTACTTTTCTAAACACACCAAAATAGCCTTTCTAAGCACTTTGAGATGCTACCTCATTGTTACTTTAAGTCACAGTTAAAATGAAACAATTCCACTTTTTTTAAAGTATTTTTCTTAAGAAAACAAATGAAAATTAGTCCTCAGTGTGAAGGTAATAAAAAACTTATATTCTGGAAAAAAGGCTTTAATATAATGAATATTGTGTCATTAATGTAAGTAAATGTATTTGTATGTGTTTATGTGTTTGTTCCAGATATGGTTCTCTATATCAAATGAGGATAAAAATAAAAGATAAAGTTGAATGCTTAATAATGAATGGCCATTTTTGTTTAATAAGGAACAAAGAACTTATACCAGGCTCAACACTCTGCAAAGGATTGTTATACTGATTCTTTGCTATGATGTCAGACCTAGTCAGTTTAGTGTAAGTTTCCAATTCCTGGTAAACATGTTTTGTTAAAAAAAAAAATCTGTAGGCAGCCTTACATCTGTTAATTCCTCTGAAATATGGTTTGGCAGGCTGTCACTTGAGGTTTGTTGATGTGAGTATCTTAGGAGGAATGTAGGTGCCTTGTTCTCTTAATACAGAAAAGTTTAAATATACCACAGTCAGGTTAATTGGAAAAGAGACAGTGCAAAGAAAAAAATGAAAAGGGGGAAAACCTTCTAAGATGAAAAGTTGTTTTAATAGTGTACTCTGTCCCCAAGGCTGTCAACAAATAACTTCATACAGGATTCTATGAATTAAATTCTGGCAATGTAAAGATTGCATAATTCTGCTATACTGTATGTAAACCTTTCTTTGCAGCAAAACTCCATGAACACTTTGCAAGGATATTTATAGGGGAATTGTCTTCTTACTCTTTCATCATAGCCCTATCAATCATATAGTGCAGCTTGTCCTATTTTATCAGCATCCAATACACATTGATCCAACAGTTTTCTAGTTTAACAATTTTTAGATCAGAATGTGTGTACCAGTGATTACTGTAACAAGTGTTGCCTGTTATTCAAAACTAAGCATATCTTGAAATGTACGAGATACTCCCTTCTGTTCTTTTGGGGTTTATTAATGTGACCTCCCGTATTTAAAGAAGCGATTTTGGGAAATATTCATTGATTGAGAAATAAGTAAAAAAACTATATATATTATATTAATACAGTGGTCACCAACTGGTGGGCCACAGACCACTGGTGGTCCGTGAAAAAATGTTGGTGGGCCACAGCGCAACTGGTGTTTTGTTTTCTGTGGGAAGTGGGTCCAAATGCCTCTTTGAGTATTTAAGGCTGCAGAAACAGGCAGCCAAGCTAAGTGCCCGAAGGATCCCAAACCGTCAGTGGGAGTCCAGGCGCTTCAGCGAGCAGCATGCTGAATTCATATTAGTGTTATGAATTTGGTGGTCCCTGAGGTCCAAAAGGTTGCCGACCCCTGTACTAATACATTGGTAATAACTAATAATTGGTTTGATGCCAATAGCTAGGCAATTACTGTATAAGTGGGCCTTCTATTACTTAGACTTTTGGAGTGGTTGGAATAATGTCTGAAATACCCAATAGATTTGCATCATTAACATTATTATTTTTTCTCACTCACTGTAATAAATTAATAAATCAAAATTCTCCATATTATGGTTTCTTTTTCTAGGATACGATATGTCAACTTTTATCAGGCGCTACAGTAGATATTTGAATGAGAAAGCATTTTCATACAGACAAATGGCATTTGATTTTGCAAGAGTAAAAAAGGGGTAAGTTGTCCTTATTTAGTATCAATATTGTTGTTGCAAAGTAATTAATTGAATGTTGCTGTAATTATTTCTGGTGCGGTCCTACCCTACCCTACCCTAACCGAACCGAACCGAACCGAACCTAAATTGAATGATGTAAATAGATCTGACATATATTATACTACTATTCAATACAACAAATTGAATGTTGCTATAATTATTTCTAACAATCTCCTGTTATTATATTTGTGTGAATCATTAAAAAGGAATCAAACTGAAAACGTGTTAAAAAGGATTCTGGCATGCAAGTATTGCCATTAGTTAAGTATAACATAGGTTGTATTGTGTGTTTATCCAATAGAAGACAGGTGTCAAGCTCGATTTCATTGAGGACCGCATCAAAGGGTGTGTGTGTGTGGCCAGGGGAGCATGGCTAGCTTAACGTCTCTCATGTTGGGGCACCTGTAGTGGCCCAAGCACTCTGCCAGCGAAAACAGAGGTCCATTTTCGCTGGCTGAATGTTACAGGAGGCAGTCACAGCCAAAAATAGAGCTTGGGAGAACAGAGGCACGGCAGGCTATCCTTCCAGGGCAGCCCTGCAGACTAGATCTAAGCACCCCATGGGCTGGATCCGGCCCATGGGCTTTGAGTTTGACACCTCTGCAATAGAATGTCTAAAGAGCCCAGCATTTTGCTAGTATTCCTGTCTTCTCTCGTGCCATATTCTGTTTAAAAATTGAATTCAGTCTCTTTCCATTAGTTTTCTTCTGATGGTTTCAGTAGTAACATCTTTGATTTCTTCCTCCTCTAGTACTTGGATCTTGTTCCTCTCAACTTTTAGTCTTTTGATCTAAATTGCTCCTTGGGTTTTATGGCCATCAGAACCTCCATCAGGAAATAGTAGAACTGTGGCAATAAACTGAAAGACATCCATTGTGCCTTTTTTGCTTTGTGAGGGAATCATGCAGAAGTGGTATTCAGCAGGTTCTGACCAGTTCTGGAGAACCGGTAGCGGAAATTCTGAGTAGTTTGGAGAAACAGCAAATACCACCTCTGACTGGAGATTTTACATTATCCTTCCCCTGCCAAGCCCCCAGAACTAGTAGTAAAAATATTTGAATCCCATCACTGGAATCGTGTATGCATTATCTTTATCAAATAGGACTTTCTCACTTAAGGGCATGTCTTTGGGGAAAGACTCTCAGTGAAACAGTTTCTGTAGCTAAATTGGCTTTGAGGGAGCCTGACAATCAGCCTAGTTTTAAGAGATGACCTTTGTTAGGCACTCCTGCAGGCCAGATTTGCACCCAGTTCTTGAAGAGAACATTTTATTTATTGATTGATTTATTGATTTGATTTGATTTGTCAATCGCTTACAAGATACAGGTATAAGAATAAACATAGTTTATTTAACATTGCACCATAGTTCCTGATGCAATCAGAAAGTATTTGAGTGTGTATGGAATAGATCACTAAAGGGTTTGTTCCCTTATGATTTGTAGCCATATTTCACACAGGACTTATTTTTAACTAACGTAAGATTCTACAGCCACATTGCACATTTCCTAGTGCTAATGGCCTATAATAAATGGCGAAAGACTTTTGATTGAAACCATTGTTTATGCCAACATCAAAATCTCAAGAGTTTATATTAGGTATAACATTACTTGTTTTTTTTAACCACCTATTCAATTTCAATTATCATTGCAGCTTCCCAGTTTTTATTTAATGTGCTGTAGCAAAAGCTTAAACCTTTCTTTACTTGTCAGATGGACTCTCCCTTTCTAATTTCCAGGCTTATGTGGCTACTTACCAATACTTCCATAGGGGAAAAAATAGTACTTTGCATCTGACTCCCAGGCAAAACACAGAGACTCATTAAAGTGTTTCATGTTGGAGAAATGTCTGTTGCCAAGTAGCAGATTATACCTCTAGAAACTCCAGAGATTACATATCCAATATGTTTTTTTAAGTATTACTTTAACATATAAAAAATACAGAAATCATATATGCAAAGAATAAAGGACTAAAATACAGGACATACTCAGTTTTTAAATAGCAAATCAAACACTGATCACATAGAATAATGTTAATCATTCTTTCCCTATAAATGATACCATTTTTGGCAGATTCCACGAGCTTGGCCACAGATTTTGAAGATTTATTAATCAGGTTAAAACTCCTCTTGTGGCATTTGAATTGCCATTAATATATTCGACTAATCTTTCCCTTTTTTCCTTATGTTTTGACAAACCTTAATATGTTATATTGTTTCATTACAATGATATTTACACAGTATTGATTGAAAATTAACCATTACTAGTTGATGATAATAATATATATTTAGATACAATATTTCTTTTTTCTTTATTTCCAGTAGTCTATCAATATTAATGATAATTTCAGATGACAGTATTACAAGCATGATCATCCAGAATTGAATATTTTTTAAATGCTACAGAATGCCTCAAAGTATTTGTTATACAATAAGATATATAAATTGGGTTTACTTTTATTTCTTCAGGGCTGATGGTGTAATGAGGACAATGCTCCCGGAAAAACTACTGAAGAGCATGCCAATATTACAGGGACAAATAGATGCACTTCTTGAATTTGATGTATGTGCTTATATTTTCCTTAAACTTTTATGGTTATAGAAAAATGCTTCTTACTTTGAATATGTAAAAAAACCATGAAACATTTAGCTTGTAAAAGGAAAGTGATTGCATTTTGTCAAGCTGCAGAAAAAAAAAGCTGTAGACTGAAGATTAAATTACCTTTTTGCGCTTCATTGAAAGTCACAACCAAGTGTCATCATTTCGCCATTAATGTTGCGTAAACTTCAAAATGATGTGATGTGCATTAATATTCAATTTCTTAGATTTTATTAGTTTCAGCAGCCTAACTTGAGCTAATCATTCTTGTAGTTTAGCATTGCTGAATTTACTGTATCTTCAGAAGCATAATTTCTGTTTAGACTTCTGTTTAGACTCCTTAATCTTAACAATAAATATATTGGCTAATGTTTTACATTGTGCTGAAAGAAAAGCTAGTCTGAATGTTGTATGTTTATAATGAATCATGGGCTTTTCTTATATAGGTTCATCCAAATGAATTGACAAATGGGGTCATAAATGCTGCATTTATGCTTCTGTTCAAAGATCTCATCAAGCTTTTTGCTTGTTACAATGATGGAGTCATTAATTTATTAGGTATGTCATTCTTTTCTGGACCTATGATTGTGGCCAAATTATTTTTAGTCATATTCTTTCAAAAAATTAAATCTTTCTTTTCCAGAAACACTGTAATCTGACTGACTAACTAACTAATCACAGGCGTGGAACATCTCTATGCTCAAGCACTTTAGTTAGGCAACTTGCATTAAGCAATAAGAACCAGCATCATTATAGCAATAGCACTTAGATTTATATACCGCTTCACAGTGCTTTACAGCCCCCTTTAAGAGGTTTACAGATTCAGCATGTTGGCCCCCAACAATCTGGGCCCTCATTTTACTGACTTTGGAAGGCTGAGTCAACCTTGAGCCAGTGAGTCTCGAACTGCCAAATTGCAAGCAGCCAGCAGGCAGCAGAAGTAGCCTGCAGTACTGCATTCTACCCACTGTGCCACCACGGCTCTTATTGTAAAATAATAGAGTGGAAGAATAAGTCTCAGCAATCCAGGTAGCAAATTCAAGGCCAAAGTCTTATTTTACTATTTTAAATATTGAAGGCTTGTTTTTTATTACAAACATATGGCTGTGTCCAAACACTGTATTTAGTGATGCTTAGATAAGCACTTTAACATACGCTTTTGGCAATATATTAATGAAGCAAACTTCCTATTTGGCACAGATCATCATGTTTTTGTTCTTTCACCCAAATAAATAGCTCCTATCAGAAAAAAAAAAAGTTGTACCAAGCAAATGGTTGCAAACACACTCAGCTAGCTAAGGTTTTTTAAATTCATTATTGATTTTGTCGTAGAAACACATTTTCCTGGAATTTCCATTTAAAGAAAGAAAAAGGAATAGGGAATACTATAAAATAAAACTTGAAATTGGGATCGTTCATAGAAGTTTGGTGGGTGGAATAGGACAAAAAACAAATCTGGCCACAATTGCTTTCTGCATCTTTTTAATAATATCACTTATGAAGATTTTTCTTCATAGTGAAATGTCAAATCTTCAAATGTTCTGCTTATGAAGAATACTAGAGATTGAGATTGTCGAATGTATCTCTTCCAGAGAAGTTTTTTGAAATGAAGAAAGGACAGTGCAAAGATGCCCTTGAAATTTATAAGCGGTTTCTTACTAGGATGACGAGAGTATCCGAATTTCTTAAAGTTGCAGAGGTAAGTGAAACTTTCATAGAAAGAACAATAGGCTGTAAAGATTGCAAATATTATACAATGTACTGAATTTTGTGAAAAACAGCGGAAGATGGAAGAGATGATTATATTTAATGTCAGTTACACGTTTAAAACGATAGTATGTTGATTTGTGATTTAACTAGTAGTGAACATTCCTAAAACTGAAAGAAATGACAGTCAGTTAATGGAAGTATTCACCAGGTGGTTGGTTTTCAACATTGAACGTATGCATGATTTTTCAGCTGAATGTTTCATAGTGTGTAAAAAAAGTCCCAGAGACTTATGCCTCAAACGGTAAAATAAAATAAATAGAGATATACTTGGAGAATGTGTGAAAGAATTAACAGTATTAAGGAAAGGCTTAAAGACCACCCAATCCAGAGATTAAAGCAAGCATAAGAAAAATTCTTCTTGATTTTGTTGTATTTGTTAAAACAGCCAAACTCCAAAAAGATTCTGAGTGATGTACAATAAGTCTAATAGATGTATTTTAAAAAACAACTAAAAATCTTGGGATTGTTTACAATAAGATGGGCCAGAGAGAAACTTGAAAATAAATTTGTTTATTTATTTGATTAATTAATATCACTTAAATAAAATTTGATTACTACAGCCTACAACAACAGAGTTGCATTTGTGAAATCCGCAAAGTATCTGTTTTTTTTGCCTGGCTTATCTCAAAAGGCTGTGTTCAATCTTGAAAGCTTCTAGATGTTTCTCTCTGTCAGATAGTAATAAGCTATGTTACACTTAATTCAGCTCCCCTGTTGTTGCTTGATGATTTATATTGCTTTTTGGTTTGTGATCACAAATGTGAAACTTGAAACTGAGTTTGCAGCATAAATTCAAGTCCAGAAAATACACAGATGACTGGTTCAGCAGGATAATTAACTTCTTTATTAACATAATAAAATAAGTACAATACCATTTGTAGATTCTTTCAAGGTAACATAAGCAAAAACACAAGCAGCAGTAGCTCAGAGCAGATCTCTCATTTCCAGTAAGCAAGCAAGACAGGCTAGTTTCTCTTTCACTTTAGAGCTGAGCACAGAACAGAGATAAACCACCCCCAGATTCTCTCTTTAAGTTTCAGCCCCCAATTCAGCTCTCAGTGGCTGACTTTGTTACGAAGCTCTATTCCAGTTAATGAATATATTCTGACAGAAACCATTTTATTTTCATTTTTTCCTTGATCCACAGCAAGTTGGAATTGACAAAGGCGATATTCCCGATCTCACGCAAGTAAGTTGCATTCAGCTTGACAGTAATTAAAGGTAACATAAAAAATTATGTTCATTTAGCATGCAGCCTAAAAGCGTTAACTATTTTAAATATTTTAAAGATATGCTTCCTGAAAATGGCAACCATTTGACTAATATAGTTTGATCATATGTTTGTTTCTAGATTAGAATTTCCATTTTTAGGGTATTTAAAAATACTGTATATAATGAAAGCCTCCATCTTTTTCTCCTTTCTAGAGGTACAATTTGTTCCCAATCTCTGAAAGTGCAATGTCTATGGAGATTCTCAATCATCCATGTCATGGTTGTCCCAAAGGTGCTTTCCTTTCAAAAGGTAACTGGGCTTCCTTGTTTTGGTTGAAGATGTTTTGCATCTCATCCAAGAAATTTCTTTGGTTATGAAACCAGAACTGAAGAAGCTTTGAGAACTGAAGAAGCTTCTTGGATGAGAAGCAAAACATTTTCAAGCAAAACAAGAAAGTTCAGTTGCCTTTTGAAAGAAAGTATCGTATTTTTCGGAGTATAAGATGCTCCGAAGTATAAGACACACCTAGCTTTTGGGGAGGAAAACAAGACAAGAAAATCTGCCTCTGCCTCCCAGCAATTTGCCTCCTTGCAGCCTGTTTAAGCTTCAGCACAGTCCGATTAGCACAAGCAGCTGATTGTCAGTTGGATCGGCCTCCCAATGACCAGCTGTTTCAGGCAGCAGTGATTGCCATCGCCTATTGCCTCCGCATGCCCCATTTTCGGCCCGTTCCAGGCGGCAGGGATCAGAACGGGTGTAAAATGGGGCAAACAGAGGCTGAAAACAGGGCGCACAGAGGCTGAAAATGGGGTGTGTGGAGGCGGCACAGAGGCAGTGGCAATCCCTGCTGCCTGAAACAGCTGATCATCAGGAGGCCAATCCAACCGACAATCAGCTGGTTGTGCTAATCAGGTTGTGATGAAGGTGAAACAGGCTGCTGTTTCCTGCAAGAAGGTAAATTGCTGGGAGGCAAAGGCCAAAGGGTAGGGGGCTGTGGGTGGGCTGGGCTTCAGCAACATTTGCTGTATAAGACGCACAGACCTTTCTAACAACTTTTGGGGGTGGAAAAAGTGCGTCTTATACTCTGAAAAATACGGTACCTTTGGAAGGTCTGAGAATGCAAATAGTACACTTGAGAAAAGAAGTTCTTTAGGATTTGTATCTAGTGCTTTGACTTGGTCCATAACATCGCTTAATTGTTTTCTTTCCAAGGAAGAGATAGGTTTAGGGTTACCATAATAAAACCAATTGCTTATGAACTATTACATGTAAAATACTTCAATACAAAGAAATGAAAAATTTTATTCATATTTCTACTTTGTACATGAGTGCAGTTATTATTTATCATTGTATTGGTAATATAAAGAGATAATAACTACCTTTAAGGATTGGGGAAATGTTGTTTATTGCAAATACAAATATTTCAGCAACATTTAAAAAACTTATGAAGTATGTTGCTAAACAAAAATAAAGTAGTTTCTGCAGAAATTTAACCTAAGTACTTGCAAGCATTACAATGGCATCCTATCAGTATAACAATTTAATACTTTGCATATAAATGAAACAGATTTATTTCTAATTACACATTACAGGTAGATAGAATTAAAATTACACTGATATAAAGTTGCAGAACTATAAAAATAATCATTGGCCTTTTTCACAGTAATGTGCTAGAAATTGTTCGAAGTACAGTAAATAAATTCAGCTACCATTCTCCTTTTGCTTATGTTTTTCTTTTGACAGAATATATGATTACTGTAGCTTCAAAGGAGCATGAAGTATCTTGTCTTGCGTTGGTTATAATTTTTCTTTTGTGCTTTTACGTGATAATGCCCGATCATAGTTAGAAAGTGAGTGTTGGAAATATAATCTTGTTTAAATTGAAACAAGAGGTTTTGTAAATTCCTTAATCATGAATAAGAATTTTTATATCTTCCAGTGTTTATATATTTTATATATCTTCCCCATATTTTAGTGCATTAGGAAATTGTTCAGGGGTTTAATTCAACACACTGGTCTTTTTAAGACTGCTGTTGGTATTATATTCAGTAATGGAGAGTGAAGACTTTCCCATCATCATCCAGTGAGGACAAGATAGAATGTTCCTCACTCATAAAAGCCAATGCCATGACTTAATGCTTTCCTGTCGCTGGCGGGCAGCTAAAGCAGTAGTTTAAAACAACATGGAGGCTGAAAGCATTTGCTTTCTTTTGGATATCTTAACATCCTTACTGTTAAGTAGTGTATGAGCAGTTTTGAAAGTCCTTGAATATAAACCATGTTTGCAGTTTCTTAAAATTTTTGCTGAGGTTCCATAGCCATAGGTAGTGAAACATTCAGAGTAAAAAATGGTTTCTGTATAAATGAACGAAACAAGAACAGAATTTGACTTTTGAATACATGCATGATCATGTTGCATAGTGGATGATCTATTGTTATATATATATATATATATATATCCAAATAAATAAATAAATAAATAATAGC
This sequence comes from Pseudonaja textilis, assembly GCF_049901715.1. Taxonomy (NCBI): domain Eukaryota; kingdom Metazoa; phylum Chordata; class Lepidosauria; order Squamata; family Elapidae; genus Pseudonaja; species Pseudonaja textilis. Next base: position 112,260,612 of record NC_141990.1, read on the forward strand.
GTAATCATTTATTTTCCCTAAAAGTCTGCTCCACCTAGTTAACTGCGCATCTTTCAATTTGAACAGAATAAGTTAGTGGCCTTGATTAATGTTCTCTTTTGTTTTTAAGGTAATTTATTAAATTTCAATAACATGAGTAAAAAGTAAACAAGCAGGGAGAAAGGAAGTTGAAATGGTGGAAAAAGACAAAAAGCAAAATAAAAGTGCAGAAAGTTTATCAGTTTGCAAGTAATGTTTAGACTTATTGAATAATCATTTAATTACATAATCATTTAATTACAAAAGTATTTTCCAAAATGGCCAGCTAGATGGCAGCACTTAGCTGACCTTGGCTGATCTCAAAAATCAAGCAAGGCAGATCTAATGGTGCTTGGATGGGAGAGAGCCAGGGAATCCCGGAGTAACAGATTAAGATTAGATTGGAAAATTAAAAAACAAATAAACAGAGGCAGTGGCAAACCAGTTCAAAATTGCGGCCAAGAGAAAACATAAATGTATCCGTGACATTCTCAAGCATCCATATCAACTTGAGGAAAACTTGGCTTTATCAATTCATATAAATTCCATACATCAAACTTCCTATGGATTCATGAATGGAGATTTCTGATTATGCTTTGAAGTAGTATAAAGGCTACTTTTTGTTTTTATATTATTTTATTTATATTCATTTATATATTTATTTTACTGTTAAATAGATATGTTCTAACTATTTATATAAACTAATCAACAGATGTGTGGGTTCAAAAAATTGGTGCCTTATCAACACATTATGAATCAATAAATTGGAAAATTCGATTGTAATTGAAGCCTTCATTATCTGTTTGGGGAAGATTAGAAACATATTTCCTAATTCTGATACATTTCATGATTTTGTATTCAGTATTTTATTAGTGCCTTTTTACATTTCCAGAAATGGTGATAAACTATAATATTTGACTGCTTTTCTGTCTTATGATGAAGAACAGGATTCTTCAGTGATCCATTACAACAATATATTAAAGGAAGAACATATATAATGCATATCATTATAGAGGAGAATGTGAAATATATTTCTTTAACATTTGGAAAAAAGGGAAGTGTTGGCGATTATACCTATATTATCACTTTTACGTTGGCTGACTGGAAAACTCTTACTTTATGATCCTTAAAAAAATTAAAATGTGCCCCAAGCAGGTCTGAAAAATAATTCTGAAGTACGTCATAAGTTGCTTCTAAGAAATATTCAGACCAGTAACATAAACTGTGAAGGATTAACCAGGTTTTATGAGAAACAGAATTCCGACCACTAACCTTCAGTATTCAGAGCCTCTAATATGTAATGCATTCTGTGTCTTATGCCCCTCCTTTATATTATTAGACATGAGAAAGTGAAGTGTGCTAGGCATTGGTTAACATTACAGGGAGGAAAGGTCTAGTATAGGGACCTCAGATTTTGTGTCCATTTTAGTGTATAGTTTGCTGCTGTGTTACAGATCTAATTCTACAGAGAACAAATTGTCAGATTTTTCATTGAATATGTATTTTAGGTATGTATGCATATATTTTTGTAAAGATTAACATTTGTGCTATTCATAATGTTTAATATATACCCATTCTGGTTTCAGCTTGTATTCCAACTAATAACCTCTTCCTTCAAAAAATGGACTTCGGCATAATATACAACCCATAGTAGCACGGAAGCGGTCTTTTGCACAGTTGTTTTATGCATTAAGTGGGATAAGCGGCAAATAAATTTAACAAACAAATAAATAGCATATCCATGCAAATAATCAATTCAAAGAAAAAAAGAAACCCTTTGGAAATGCCTCTTGAGCTCTGTATCAGTTGCTTTTTGTAATGCTCTTTGGTTTAAAATCCATCTGTTCATTATATTTTTAGGCTCCCAGTAGTCTTATGGAGACTCTTGAACAGCATCTGAATACTTTGGAAGGAAAGAAACCTGGGAACAAGTATGAAGGATTTTATAGATTGATATAAAGAGGTTGCGGGGAGAGAATCTGTGTATCAATATGAGCATTGCTTGGTGAAGTTTTTGGCTCCTTACTAGAAAAAGCATTGAGCGTTCATTATGCTATAGTAAACACAAAACAGCATCTCAACTGATGATTGTAATAAGCCACACGTATGTCTCTGTTTCTGAATTTCTCATTGATTAGTGATAGCTTTATTGCTTGCATTTGATAACCACTTATTGAAGGAATATTAGCAACATAGAACTTCTCTAGTATCTATACACATACTTCTTCACACAAAAACATTATCTCCAGTCTTCCTTTCAGAATGGGTGGTACATATATGTGTTGTGATACTATTGCTTACCTGTTGGTATGAAGTATATGATTGCTTTGTCCTGGGCAGCAAAAATGGCATAACAGTCATGTTTCCAGCCGATGAAAGAAGCTGTAATGGGGAAACACAAAGTAGATGTGTGCTATTACACGTGGTAGCTTTGACCATGTAGGATTGCAGTTGTAAATATTTACAGGTATTATAAATTATTAAAACAGATAGAAATTTGTAGTTTGTATCAGTGGGTTTCTTCAATCACATAGTACACTTGGAATTTGGCTCTGTCACTTGGTATAGTAAAGAAACTAGATGCATTGATGAGATTATATAAAATTAATAATTGCTTCCTTTTTATCTCTGCATTTTTTGCATATTCCAAAACCAATTACATGATGTTAATTCAAATGGAGATCTGGCCTTTGTGTTGCACAGAAATTGAAGTAAAATATGTCTGAATATTATAGGTAGCTAATATAGTCGTTAAGTTTAACCAAGGTTGTAATCCTAATTAATGTAAGGCCAACAGAACTCCAGAAATTCCTCCTGAGTATACATGCTACAAATAACCACTTTTTAAGCTAACATATAAAGTCTCTTGTGTTGTACTCTAAGCAGACTTTTTTATGGTCTGCATTTTATCATCCAATGTTAGTAGTAATTGTAAGAAATTAAAATAGGCTGACATATTAACTGATCTTGTTTTTCTGTATCCCTCTCTTTTATTTGCATAATGGATCTTTTGCCATTTAGTGATGGGTAAGTAAACTTAATACACTAATGCATATGCCTGTGTGTATCAGTCTCTTTAATGAAAGCTTATATTTTATGAATATTAGTTTCTTACCAGTAATTGGCATGCTGTTTTGGAACTCTGGAAAATGAAATGCCTGTGAAGCACAATAGTAATTTTCATGTTTATAGTATTTTTGAAAATATAATTTCTGTTCTAAAAAGATAATTAACTGTAAACTCATACTGCTAGCTAAATTGTTATCTGGCTTACTGGCTCACTGATTTTATTTAGCTCCTTGCACTAAATGATAGAAAGATTAATCTCCTATAATGGTTTGTTTCCTATAATGTGATAAGAGCCCACATTCAATCTTTTTAATAAACTATTCAAAATCAAAGGGAAGTTAAAGAAACTTTTTTTTAAAGATTTGGCTAATAAGTATTGATTGAACTTTGTTAGGAGATTATAAGACTCTAATTTACGAGTTGGATTTAGGGCAAGGTTTATATATAGAGCGGGGGGAAGGGGGGAATATGAATATATGCAGTACTACATGTATAATATAAGGTTATAAAACTACACAATTCACAGAATTAAAAATATACTTTTATACAGTTAATATCTACAAAATTATTAATTTACTTTAAAATATAGCCATATCAAGATTAGACTGTGTTAGCCAAGGTTTCCTGAAAAGCTAAATTAATATTTGAATGAGAGACTACAGCATCAGGAAGATAAGAGTAAGAACTAAAAAACAAATTCTGGAAAATAAACAATGAAAAACTACTTCTGTGTTGTTGCCAAAAATACTGCATGTTTGATTACTTAGGAATGAATCTGTTCTTGAAAGAGGCTATTGTTTTTTAAAACATAGCTCAACAAAATGTAAAACTAAAAATGAAAACCAAGCTAGTGAATTCTGAGAACACAATAGCTCTTATTTTTGGTGATACCATCACTATTTGCTTTTAAACAAAATAAGTGTCACTTTTGCAGTTAGGGCAATATTTAGTAGGGGTAAGATTAAGATTAATACATATTTAAGTCAGCTTTTTCTGAATTGAAGTACAATAAACATTTCTATTTGTCCTGATCCTTTATCTTTTTATCATTTTCATGGGCACTTCTATTGTGATTTGCCATGATATCCAAACAGATCAATTAATTTCACATTTTAACCATTTTATGTTTGATTTAAACTGAAATTATTAGAGAATATTTTAAATATTTGCTTCCACTTTAAAAAAAAGCAGTGAAAAAAGGTTTGAGAAGAAACGAGTAGTTCCTATTTTTAATATGTTTTCCCATCTGTTTTTAAAACAAAACATTAGTTTTGCAATTGCATAGGCAATCACTATTGTTTAAAATTATATTTATAACAGTCTGCCAGATTTTTTTGTGAGTTTACAACTAGCAAATAAAGTCTATTCCTGAATCATATTTTCTTAATGTAATTCTTCTAGGTCTGGTGCTCCTTCCCCCTTGGGCAAGGTAATCTAAAAATTGATATTACTACTTGAGTCTTCAATTAAGTATGTAAACTAGAGAAGTCTTGTGCTTTGTAAGAATGTATAAAATTGATATTTGATCTCTTCTAGTTTACATCCCACACACCTCTATTACTTTTCATTTCTATGTGAAAAATATTACGCAGGTTGGCCTCTTTCCACCGTGACTTCTTTCCAGAAGATTAAACTACAGAATCAAACATAAGCATGTATCCATAGGAAATCAAGCCTCACTGAAATAGATGGGATTTCAGTGGCACCAAAGGGAGACTAACTTCCCTGGATTCAAACATTATGTAATATAGGTAGTCTTTGAATCATGAGCATGCGTGTTCCGGGTTACAACAGCACAGAATGAATGGAGATTAAAATTGGTATTGAAGGTTCTGGGCATCCCAGCCTACCCGGAGTCATGAAATTGCAAGATGGTACTTAACGCGAGATTGCTAAGCACCCTGAAATCATGGGATCATCATTTGCAAACTTTCCATGCCAGCGTCTCCAGAAAGTTTTACAAAGATTGTAAGTTGCCAGTGTAGATCTTCCCCACCAATGCTTCATCTACAGCCCCTCTGCATTAACACTGTGTTTAGCCACTTGTGTAGAGCAATATACACTCCCTGATCAAATACAGCACATGTTGCACACCCTTGCACACCTTCTCTGACACACTCAAAAGTAAGATATAAGGACTGCATGACGAGTGAATTTATAACCAGCAATTACATTTTAAGGGAGAAAATGTACATTGATGGATTTAATCACGTGCTGTCCTGTCTTTCACCAGCATCATCTTAGAATTTAGGCTGCAATATTTTAGGGCACAGGAAATTGAAAATAACTGTGCCTGGCGAAATGAGTATTACTTACTGCGCCACAAGTGCACATGATAACAGCTAAGAAGTCTGCCTTGGAAGTGCACATATCATTGTGTAATGAACACATTCATGCAACATGCTAATAAGCCAAATTGGGCTTTGGTTTAATGTGAATCAGGACTTAGACTACAGTGGACGCAGAGTTGTGTTCTGTAGTGAGCACGAAACACAGAGTTGCTTCTTTGTCAGGTGTAAAAAAAACCAACAAAAAAGGGAAAGAAAAAGATTTTTCTTTGCCCTATGTGTGACAATTTTAAACCCAATCTAAAGAAATTCACTGGGCTAGAATAGGTGGGTGAGGAGCCAGAAAACTACACTTTGAGCAATGGATATGTTTGTCTGTGGTATTTATAATTGTTCTTCCTGCCAGCTATTTTGTAATAATGCTCTTAACCTATTTTTCACATTACAAATGTACCCTTTTTTAAGTAATTTCCATGCTCATAAGCTCTTCTGACATTCTACTGGACATGTTGAAGGTTATATTTTTAAAAGCTTTTTAAAAATTCATTCTACATGAGGTTTCATGCATGATTTAACTTTGAAAATAATTGAATGGAAAAATTTCCTACTGTGAAACAAAAATGTGAAACATAGTGGTTTCTTGGACATTTCCTAGTTACTATAGATTCAAATTTGACAGCTTTGTGGTTGGTGGCTAAGACTGCTTTGGTAATAGAGTTTTTAAATAAGGTTGGAAAGACTTTTTAGGATTAAATCTAAGACTGCCTTCTCACTGATACATTTTATGATGATTTCATAGCAGATTCTTTATATTAAAAACCCATGCTGTCTTTTATCAACACTGTGCAGTTTTCCTAACAGCCAAATATAGATGCAGAATATTTAGTATTGAAATCCCTCTTGGTAACAGACAAAACAAAAGCTGAATAATTTTAAAGAGTTAAAATCCAGTTGAAAAAAAAAAATCAACAAGAATAATCAGTAATTGGATGAAAATATTTTAATTTCTTTCCTAAAGGCATGGCAAAACAGAGTGTTTTATAGTTTTGATATGATGGTTGAAGGTTACTACCATATCCTGAACAAATGGATTTAGATGATATAGTAGGTCTCTCTTACCACACTTAATGTTTCATATAGTACACAAAAGCCTGTCTTACAATGTTTCATTCAGCATTCCAGAATCAAAGATCCTATTGCTGTCCATCAGCTGCCTGACAACATAGTAAACAGTCTACATTTCAGAGTTGTCATCTCTTTCATAATTAACTACATGAAAATTTCTGTCCAAAATATTTTATATTAACATCACTTTTATACACAAGGATGTCCAACTTTTAAGGTATACACTGAATACTTTTCCAGAAAAGATTTCAGTGGGACTTGAATTTTATCATATCTACTATGATAAAGCCAACTTTTAAAATAGACTTGACTTTGAAGCTTTTAAATGAGGCATTTATTGTATAGAGATTTATACTCCATAAACGCGCACTCCATTAGGAATGTACTGTTTTTGTAAATGTACGTGAACTCTTACAGCAAAGGAGTATTCTTGATGGAAAGATACACTGCTACCCGTGTTTCTCATATAATAAGGCCGGGTCTTTTATTTATTTTTTGAGCCCCCCAAAAATGCTAGGCCGTCTTTTCGGGGGTGACTTAATTCCCCCCCCTTGCATCTTCAGGCGGGTGGGCAGCGACGGCTTGGATGTTGACCTCGCCGTTGGTGGGGGACTTCATATCGGGGTCAACGCAGGCAGCACTATATCCAGGTGTGCAACAAAAGTACTTCCTAACGGCAAGCCCCCCCACCATTCTCCCCATTTCGCATGTTTTAATATAGGCCTTAATTTGGGGGGGGAGAGGCTTAATTTCATTTCATGCCTATAACACATGCTGGGACTTCCTATTGGGGGAGGCCGTATTGTTGGAGAAATGGGGTATCATCTTTTCCTACGTGGATCTTGACAAAATGCCAATTTTGTGCTGGCCAGGAAATTTGAGATCTTACTAGTTATTGATCCCCAAATAATGTTAAGTTGTGAACAAAAATTCAAGGGACATGTTCAGAGCGGACTTTTTGAAATGCTTTTCATACTGTAATTCCTGTTTTGGCTCTTGATTCTTTAATATTAGCCTATGTGCTCTTTTCCTTAAGGGCTATCAAAAATAATAAAATAATTTAAAAATGGAATGATTTTTATAAAACTAATTTGAAGCTTATTACATAATGATTAAATAGTGTTCATGTTACTCTGTTGTAATATTACTAAAGAATTTTTGAGAAAGCCTGTGCAGGTTTGGAAACTTCCTATAAAAATGGGGATATTTTAGCTTTTTGTTCACCATTAAAATCTGCATATATTTGCAGGCTTTCCTTCCATCTGAGGAAGGAAGCTAAGTATTAATGCTGACTTGCTGGGAAGTGGATCTAAAGGATATAACTTCCTTGTATCCTACTGACTTTCCCCCAATCTCTTTTTACTGCTCTTTATCCTGCTTTCAACTTGTTTCACAAGAAATTACTAAGGATATAATATTAAGAGGGGTATTTCGTGAACTTCTCCCCCCTCCCAGTTGATATTTATCCTTTTAAGCATATTTAGAAGACAGAAGTAAATAATTCAACAATGATATCTAAGTACAATGTGTCATATAAAAATTGCACCTTTTTTATTGCACCTTTTTGTAAGCTGCCCAGAGTTGCTGAGAGTGAGTGTGTGGCCATGTAAATTTTCTTAAATAAATGTGGTATGTCCTAACCAGCTCTTCTTTTCCAGTCTTCTCCAGCCACAACGGTTACATCTCCTAATTCTACCCCAGCAAAAAGTATTGATACATCTCCACCAGTTGATCTTTTTGCAACATCTTCAACGACGGCTCCAGTCAGGTTAGTTTAGTTGCAGCTATGATACTTTTAAAATATTTGGTACAGGTAGTCCTTGACTGAAAACAGATTATTTAGTGATCATCCCCATGATCACATGATCTAAATTCAGGCGCTTGGCAACTGGTTCATATTTAGGACGGTTGCTGTGTCACGTGGTTACCTTTTGTGACCTTCTGGCAAGTAAAGTCAATGGGGAAAGCAGATTCACTTAAGTAATGTTACTAAGTTAACGACTGCAGTGATTCCCTTAGCAACTGGGGCAAGAAAGGTCATTAAGTGGGGTAAAACTCACTTAACAAATGTCTCACTTAACAACAGGCATTTGGGGCTCCACTGTGGTCACTACATGCAAGATGTTATAAAGTATGCGCTGCTTCTTTTGTTTCTGTTAAATTTCTTCGATGATAGAAGACGTTTTTTATAAATACATTGCAAACAAAAGCCAAAGCATGTATGTTTAACTTCAGTGTACAAATCATAACCACCCTCAAAATTTAATGTTTCTCTTTCAGAGGGGGGAGAACAAATCCCAACAGGCTGTAGACATACGGTATTCCTACAAAATGTCCTACAAATTCTTTCTGCCTGAAAATTTTGTGGAATGTGGATTAATAAGGAATAAATGAGCTTTATTGATCTAGAAATTGTGACTTTTGTAGCCTAACTTATCTGGAAAACACTTGGTTGGGGAAAGTTGATATAAGGTCACAACAATTTGTACTGTTCTAATTATGTTCTTAAATATGCCATTATGTTTGTTTAACTCTTGCAAATGAATTCTTCAAAATTATTTTTATGACTTTTATCCAAATTACTTTTTTTTCCCCTTTCCATAGTGCTTCCAAGCCCTCCAGTGATCTTCTAGATCTTCAACCAGATTTCACATCTGGCTCCGCACAAGCAGCTTCAGCAGCTCCCACGGGTGGAACAACTTCATGGGGAGGTAAAACCTTTATGATTATAGTTCCCTAAAATTTAATTTCAGACTAAAGCTGGAATGCTGCATGCTTTCTTAATCCACCTTCATATGTCTAAGACTATTTGTGCTGATTACAGCAATTTTGTAAATTAGACTTTTTCAGTCATTCAGGCCTCCGGATATGTCAGACTACAACATTTCCACCTACCAGCCATCAGAACTAAGTGGTCTAACATCTCTAGAAATCTTCAGTTTGAAGGGGGAAATACCATTATAATGAATTTTAAAGTTTCATCTTTATAACATATTTTAATTTCAGAATAATCTTTTTGAATACAATTTTTGAATTGAATGTAACTTACATTATTCCATTGTATGTTTCAAACAAACATATCCTGAAGGTTTTGTTTCATGGACCAGCCTGTGGTTGAATTTAAAGAAATTCTAAAATGTGTTTCTCATTTTTCATTTTATTGGCCTACAATCAAAGCACTATATTATATTATATTCCGATATCTGTTGGGTTTAATTTTCTCCTTCTATTGAAGGAATGTGAACATTTAAAATCTGAATGTTTTAAATTGTCATTCAAAATACAGGAGGTTGGAACTACAGTGGATACTGTTGGAATTCAGAACATTTTTAACATCTTTTGAGAATATTGAGCCTATCGTAAAACCAACAGGACAGAAAAATTTTAGTCATTTAAAAATAGCATTTTAAGTTATATAATTTTTTCTTGATGAGTGGCATTAAAACTGTTTCTAACAATGTGCAAAGGTGCAACCTTGTCTGTTGTAGCAAACTAACACCGGTATTATGGGTTAAATTTTTTAATGGTATCCTTCACTATACCCGAGAGAGTGGCACGCCAAGTTATGTGGCGCACACCTGCCTTTATTCTCTAATAGAAAAAGAAGCCAAGAGACTTGGACAACCAACTAAGATTGCTTCTTGCCCTTTGGGCTATAAGGTCACATGTAATGTATACATATAAACAATTAGGGTGCTCTCTCTTCAGCTTTTGCCACTTGAATTGGTTCCCTCAATCTTCATAGTGGTAAAGCGAGTCCTATTCAAGAGATCTTCTTCATTTTTTGTTTAAATTTTGCTTTTGTTTAATACGTGCTTTGGCAGTGTTGGAAAAAGGAGAAGAAAATAAATGTATTGTCAGCTGCATGCTTTCTCTGCTATGCATCTGTTCTCTCAGGAGGTCAAATGTAAAGAAAAAATGTAATATCATTTATGCCCTATCCTAAAGAACAATGCAGATAGGTCTTTCCTTTCTGAGACTTAATGAAATATTGTTTTCGCTATCTTTTTCCTTCCCCAGTTTGCCCTATCAAAGCAAGAATTGTTCAGTACATCCGCATATATCTGAATTATATCAAGAGTCTTTCCAGGAAGGATGGGGGGAAATTTATTTTTAATCCTATACCTACATCAACACTGCTCCAACAGTGAAGGAAGGGATTGTATTCCTGCAGGATCTAATTTTCGATTTGACAATTATAGAAGATGCAGTACTTTCTCTTAAAACAAGTACTGCTCAATCTGGGATATTTTAGAGAACAATTACTTTCTGGGGGGAGCAGAGAGTTTTTGTTAGGATTGATCAAAGATGTAGCTTTTCTATGGTTTCTAAAGGACAGCGCTACATTTAGGAGCCTCTGTGGCGCAGTGGTTAGAGTGCACTACTGCAAGCTACTTCTGCAGCCAGCTGCCTACAATTTGGCAATTCAAATCCCACCAGGCTCCAGGTTGACTCAGCCTTCCATCCTTCCAAGGTGGGTAAAATGAGGATTCAAATTGTTGGGGGCAATAGGCTGACTCTGTAAACCGCCTTGAGAGGGCTGTAAAGCACTATAAAGCAGGATATAAGTCTAAGTGCTATTGCTATTTAATGTTTAAAAACTGTAATTTAGGGAAATTGCTATTGATGATCAGTGATACTAGATGAATTAGCTAATTACTGCCAAAAGATTTTCATGATCATAATTCCCAAAATCCATCAACTGATAATAACGCATGGTGATAATATTGAGATAAGCAGCAGTACAAAAGCAATAATCTACTCACCCTCAGTTAACAATAATTTTTTCTCCTTAAAGTATCTGAGAAGACAGAACTGCAGCAAACAAGCCAATCAACCAGTTCAAATGTGGCTTTGCAGCAAAATGCATTAAAGAACTGTGTACCTTTAAGTGCACAATAGCATGATTGGAGAACATGTGCATGCAATCACACATAGACATCAGAGCCATCAAATCAACCAGACAGCCAAACATATTGCTGAGAAACATGGCCAAGACTGACCAGAACTTGGCATTGACTACCCAAGAACTGGAATCTTCTTTCCCCTGTTTGCTCAGTTAGCATAATATGGAGTGTTCTGGGCTGCCTATGAAGCCATCAAACAATATGTTTCTCTGGAAATGGACCATACACACTACCCAAAACAAGATTGCCATGTTTGGGCAATGGTCATCACAAATCCTATACCAGAATTAAGGCTCTGGCTGCTCTTGGCTATTGTTGGATGGCTTCTTCCTAGGCACAGTCTTAGTTAACATCAATTGGACAATTTCTGGAACAAGGAGAGAATTTTCCAGAGGGAAATTGTCACAACGTTTGTTGGAAGCACAGGGCAGAAATGGCAACGAGAGAATTTCTGTAAATCCCAAAGCTGCTGCCTCCTTTGCTTCACAATGTTTACGTGGTTGCATTTTGGGTCTCCTTTCCAAATTCACAAATAAGCTTATCATTTTTTTCGCTCTTGGCCTGGAAGGGATAAGAATTATTGAACAGCTATTCAGGCAATTTTTGCTCGCCTCTGCAGCTTCAAAGATGGGAAAAGTCCATTTCTATTTATCAGTGGATGGATGACACACTTCTATAAAATGCAGGAAACCTGTGTAATAAAAACAGTTTTAAGATTTCGGTGTCATTGCTCATTACAACCAAACAATAAAACCACTATTAGAATTGTTAATTTGCATTCAAGCAGAGATGTTTAATTCTAGACTTTTTAAACGGCCTTGGTTATGTGATTTTAAAAGTATGTTCTCTGCTGCTTTTGTTACCAGTTGGGTTGTGAAGTCTTGTGCCATTTCTTCAAGCAGTTTCAGGTTCATGGTGTTGAAAAAAACTAATCACTATTTTATTTTATTTTTATTTATTTGTTTATTTGATTTGTCAATCGCTTACAAGATGATAGGTATAAGAATAAACATGAGTATGAATACAGGAAATAGGTATGGATAAATGGGGACAATAGGACAGGGATGGTAGGCACGATAGTGGACTTATGCACAGACCTTACAGACCTCTTAGGAATAGTGGATAGTTTAAGGTTAAAGGAGTGGGGGTTAGACGATGTAGCAACAGAGTCAGGTAGTGCATTCCAGGCATTGACCACTCTGTTGCTGAAATCGTACTTTCTGCAATCAAGTTTGGAGCAGTTTACATTGAGTTTGTATCTATTGTGTGCTCTTGTATTGTTGCAATTGAAGCTGAAGTAGTCATTGACTGGTAGGACATTGTAGCAGAAAATTTTGTGTACTACGCTTAAGTCCAACTGTAGACAGCGTAGTTCAAAGTTGTCCAAGCCCAAAATTTCAAGCCTGGTGATATCGGGTATTCTGTTGTGAGCAGAGGAGTATAGTACTCTTCTCATGAAATACTTCTGGTATCAATTATTAATTTAATAATTAATTAAAATAATAATTAATATTTGCAAAATATATATCAAGTTAATTCTTCCTGTCAACAGTAGTTTGTAGTTGGATAAGGCTGTGTCAGAGATGGGTTGAGATAAGCCTTAGTCACTTCAGTCTTTGTTTCTAGCTTTGGAAAAGGAAAAGTGACAGCATCATGTAAAACTGCATGCCAATACCTGTGACATATCTGGACTTAGAGCAGCATCCTGCTGATTTGACATAACCCCATATTGGCAGAGAGTGACTGCTGAGTAGCATGCATGTTGACTTTCTTAACCCTCTTTATTTCTTTACAATGCTGTCTTTTAACGGACATGTTACAGACCTCCTGGGAGAGGGTGAGTAATGCTTGATTTCTAAGCAGTTCTTCCAGCTGAAATGTTTAAATATTCAATTAGACTAGGCATGTCTCTGTTCAATATATTTTACTGTGCAATCTAGTATTACTTTGGCCTTTTCTGCTTACTGTTCCTGTTTGATCTTCCTGTATGGACACATGTAGACAGTTTGGCTGGATTTTCCAGTGTTACCTCTGAACCACAGATTTCAGATCCATTTGCACCAGAACCCATCCTAGCTCCTCCTGCTGCAACTGCTGACACAGCAACTACTCCTGCAACTACCACTGGTGCTGTTCCTCCAGCTGCTGCGGCTGAGGTGGATCTCTTTGGAGGTTAGTTAGCTGATTTATTCACTACCACTTTCTCGACTGAAACACGGGGAGGATGAAGGAAACACTGGTCGGTGTTGGTAGCTTTCTTCATTTCACCTACAGAATTAATAAACGTTTTGAAAAGAGACCGGACGTGCATGTTACCGCATGCAAAAATAATTCTGGGAAGTAATCTTCATAGGAACACGGGTGGAATGAACTTACCTGTCATAAATGTGTTATATTAAGCAGCGTAAATCTCTTTCCTTGCGAATAGCAATCGGTTTGAGACCTGTAGAAGAGCTTAATCTTTTTTCCCTTCTCTGCTTACGAGTGGTCCCTTGTTCTGAAGCTGTATTCAACCTGACTTTACTGCCCCAAATGTATCAGCTATACCTTCTGAAGCAAATTGAACTTTGGATAATTAAGCAAAAAAATCTGCTCACCAGAGATGCTAGTTATAAATATTGTACAGGTTTCTTTCTCTGAATGGGAGAAATAGATCTATTGGTATTGCTACACTTATCACCATTAACCATGTTATGCTAAACTGGGGTGAGGAGGTTGGCCCTTCTCTTTCCTTATCTGGTAAGTTGTAGTCTGCAGAATAATATAATTTGACAAGATAAAAGTTTTTCAGGAGGAAAAGTACATACTATAAAACAAATATACATACATACATCGATTTAGTGATTCTTCAGGTAAGCCAAATGTTTCCAATATAACAGCTGTGAAATTTTATCCCATTTTTAGTATCTGCTTTCAGCATTTCAGTGTGACTTTTAGGGTATAGCTTCCTGTTTACCTTAGCTAAGTAGAGTTCTTGAAATTGAAATGTTCTCGGTTATTGGACAACTGCCATACAGTTTTCTGTAACGTGTGTTAAGCAAAACAAAATTGCTTAAAAGCTTCATTTATTAGAATACAAGTTCAGCACAATGAGAATTTGGCAGACTCCATTTCCTGTTGCTTTTTTTCTTATTACTTTGCTCTTTAATAGTTCTTACAGGCAGCTTTAACTTGTTCTGTTGCAGACCAGATGCATGTCTATGTGAGCTTTTTAGAATAGACAGCAGGATTTTTATTTTCAAGGATGAATATTTTTAACTTTAAATTGTCTGTGTCGTAATAAGCATGTGAGTCTTCCTGTTTCTAGAGAAATTGTAAGTTTGATCTTTCTAGTGGGAAACTGCATGGCAGCAAAACCAACATGTCCTCTTTTAATTCTGAATTGCCTTTTCAAACTCCCCACCATTGTGGCTACTTCAATCTTTCCCTGTTTCTTCTGATCATTTTGCACAATCTTATTTCCTGCTGCTGGAGTTGGCAGGGTTTGTAGTACTGTACACAATTAATAGACAGAGAGATATAGACTACAATTCACTTGGGCTACATGATTGAGAAAACAATGCATTTGCACTTGCTGTAATTAGAGACATCCAGAAATATCCACTGAGTTGTGGGAAACAGAAAAAGGCTAGATCTAGTTTTCTAAATTCAAATCTAGAAAAAATTCCTGCCTCTCAGTAACATTAAAGCTTTGAAAAAAGTAGAAGCTACGTTTTACCCAATTTCCTCATTTTCTTGGGTTGATAAAAGAGGACTTGCTTTGATTAACTCTAAAGGATAGCTCAGCATTGCATAAACAGGCTAGTGAATTTTTATCGCTGAGGATGCCAGAAAAAAAGATTAGAATCAATATCCTTATTCAAAGTGACTGGAACTGGTCATTGATAATGTTCTCACGATGTAGTAAAGCTAAGCTTATCCTTAAAATTAACTTGAAGTTAAAACTTGTGAGATACCAGAGGGAAGAGCAATTGGGTGCCGCAACTTTTCCTTCTGTGGTCTAATAACATTTTTTTAGTCTATTTTACTTCCCCAAGGGCGGCACAATAGCTCTGTGATTAAAACACTGGGCTTGTTGACTGGGAAGCCGGCAGTGCCATGAAAGACCCAAGTGCCATATGAACCGGTGAGTTCCCGTCCTTGCCCCAGCTCTTGCCAACCTAGTCATTCGAAAGCATGCAAATGCAAGTAGATAAATAGGTATCACTTCGGTGGGAAGGTAACAGCACACCATGATGTCATGGCAAGCTACATGGCCACAGAAATGTCTTCAGAAAGTTCTGGCTCAATGGCCTTAAAACAGAGATGACTATCACCCCCTAAAGTTGGCAACCACTAGCAGAATAAAATCCGCAGGGACTCCTTTTTAACTTACTTCCCCCATCTTAGATAATATATGAAACAATTTGACAGAACAGGAAAAGTTACTCTGTTAAGAACATTGGTTATTGAATATTGATTATTGAATTATTTTTATGTTATTTATTAGGTTTTTCTCCCCCTTGGAAGTTACATATGCATGCTGCTCAAGACCCTTATACAAGGAGCATTTTTCACCATTAGCTTTTCTGCTTATCTTGTGCGTACTTCCAGACTATCGCAATCTTTGTGACCTAATATAATTACGTGGGTTGAGTTTAGTTTGAAAACGGTCGGTAATTGCACAAAACAAATGCAACCTTCACCCTATGAATCTGCATTTTGTATAAGGGATTTTTTTTATGCTATTTAACTTGGTTCTTTTACTATATTTTCTTCTTTTTTATTGTTCTTCTTAATTTCTGTTTCTAAACCTGCACTCAAGATGCCTTTGCAGCTTCTCCTGGTGAAGCCCCTACAGCACCTGAAGGGGCAGCAGCACCAGCTACCCCAACCCCTGTAGCAGCAGCTCTTGATGCATGCTCAGGAAATGGTGGGTTCCATCTCATTAGCTCATCTGTCGTTGTTGTGTGTGTGTCATACTAATTAAAATAAACTTCATGGCAGTATGTTTATCACTTAAGGATGGGGGAGGGGTTCTAAAAAAGCCAACACACATTTTCCCCAGGTATTTGGACAAAAGTTCTAATCGAACAAAATTGTTTCAAGAAAGCATTCCTACATGATTTGCTCGCCAAAGCCTTTTTTAATTGAAAAATGTTAACAATGCTGAATCTTGCATGTAGCTGGTGAAATGTTTCTCCGGTTAGAAACACCTTAGTTTAAGTGAGAGGGAGAATGCATGTGGGCAGATGGGCACCTATTAGTACAGATGTCAGAGAATCAACAGTAGTTAACAAAGCTGTGCCTTTGATCTCTGTTTTGCATGTATGGATAAATGATGATACGTGTGTGTATGATTTAATCCACACAGGGTGTGGCTTTTCCTATCTCCTTCCCGGCTGATCCTTTATATATGTATATTCTGCCGTTTCCTTTTACAAGACCCCTTTGCCCCGTCAGAAGGCAATGCAGAGGCTGCTCCTGAGCTGGACCTCTTTGCTATGAAGCCAGCTGAGACCGGCGTTCCTGTAGTTACCCCTACAACTAGTGCACCTACTTCTGCAACCAGTCCTACTCCAGTTGCTGCTGTGGCCCCTCCAGTCCCTGCTACAACTGCTGCTACTACTGCTACTGTCACTACTGCTACTACATCTGCTACTACCACCTCTATCACCACCTCTGCTCCTCCTCCTGCTCTAGATATCTTTGGTGGTAACTTACTTAATTATTTCTTTCAACTGATACATTTTGGGGTGAATTAGATTTTCAGCCTGTGAAAACAGTCTCTCTCTTTTTTTGCATATTTAGACTGTATGGCAATTAGTTTTTTGAAAAGAAACAAGGTTTACAACAGGGAGATACAAATTAGTAAGACACAATATATTCTTCATCTAGATTTGTTTGAATCCACACCTGCTGAGGCTCCTGCACCACCTAAGTCAGATGCAGCTCCTAGCATAGACCTATTTGGGACAGGTAAATATATATAAAAGTACTATCCTATAATAATGCAAGTTTGTGTTTTTAAATTTCCATTTTATTTGATTGCTGAGCAATTTCTTTTCTCAATCATATACATATCTATCTCTAATCTTCATGTAATTTGTAATTCATTTTTCTTTGGCTTCTGCAAGATACTTTTTCTTCTTCAATTACTGGAGCTTCTCCTGGGCCCGAGAATTCTCTCACTGGTGATCTCTTATCAGGTAGGCACTTCCTCTTTAGACCTAAGTTATTCTCTTGTGGCTTGTCACTTTCCTTCCAAAATACCTGTGCTGTCCCAGCCAGTCTATGGGAATTGGATAGTTACTTAGGAATTATGAGCTGTCCCCTTAAGGGAATGCATCATGGTAAATATAGTTGGTCACTAATTTGACCCTAGATGGGTTGGGGGAGTTTCCCTCACTTTTGCCTGAACCCCTAACTCATGGGAGCTGCTTTCTATCGCTACAAGTTGGGTTAGGAGATAGCCATCTTTTAGTTTTCTGTATCCTGCACAGTAATGGATTTGAGAGCTGTGCAGATGTAGATAGGTAAACTCCACAAAACATCCATAACAACGTACATTTATTGGTTCATCAGGAATCCTGATAACTCACATTTGTGATGAAGGTCTTCTTTAATGACCAATCCTTTGTATATTTGCCTGGTAGTAAAGGATGGTTATCTCCTAACCCATCTCATAGTGATAGAAAGCAGCTGCCATGAGTTAGGGAGTTGGGGCAAAAGTGAGGGAAACTCCCCCAACTCATCGAGGGTCAAATTAGTGACCAATCGGGATTACAGATGTGACCACGTGACATGAACAACATTTCCCAGGATACCTTTAACTACATTTACCATGATGCCTTCCCTTAATGGGACAGCTCATAATTCTTAAGTAACTATCCAATTCCCATAGACTGGCTGGGACAGCACAATACCTGTGAAACATGATCAGTTTTACACTGTTGAAAAGTTAGTAAGGTCAAAACTGAACTGATCTCCTGAATATTCCCTGAGTCATTTTAGATGACCTTTGATCAGGGATCCCTAACCCTTGGTTCACAGACCGGCACTGGTTCGTGGCTCACTAGGAACTGGGCTGTGCAAGCAACTGAAGCCCCCATCCATATAGACATGGGATTTAGGCAGCGTGCAAAACCACGCCTCCCTGGTCCACAGAAAAACTGTCCTGTGCCTGTCCCCCAAAAGGTTGGGAACTGTTGCCTTTGAAAACATTTATGCTGTTATAATTAAAAAGAGGCAGCTCCCTCCCACAAATCTTAGATTGTATAAGACTTGCCCAAGTTCCCACGCAAGCAGTTGACCTAGAACATGAAACTGTTAATTATACTCACAAGATCTTGATAATAGAAAATGAAAACATAATTATTTTAATTTAGGAAGGCAATGTGTGCCACCTTCTGCTAAATTTGT